>NC_057796.1:22935873-22945003 GCF_018294505.1 Triticum aestivum
AAAACTTTACACTAATCTTAAAGTTACCTAAAAGGACTATCACCATATTAGCATGCAGATCAAATATATGGAATAGATTGATTTTTATACTAAAAACTATATTATCTTTTTTATTCAAAGAGGTAACTTATAATCTCCACCTTTTAATCCACATCATAATCTAACTTTTACAGTAGGGGTGTACCGACGCAAAGTTCTTTCTACGTTTGATCAGGTATTTTTTAGAAAATATCAACATATACTATATCAAATTAATGTGACATGATGAATATAATGATACCGATTTCATAATATAGATATTGATGTTATCGCCTAAAAATTTGGTCAGACATACATAATTTTGATGTTACAAAAAATAAAAGACCTTATATTTGAGAATAGCATGACAATAATTTTACACTGCTAACAGATGCTGTACATGTAGACTACTGGGCCATAACCCTTCCCTGGTGGGCCTTTTGGACCTGTCACCACTAGGTATTTCTTTTGGTAATAGGGTGTGCTGATATAGCGATGCCGGCTTTAATCTTAATTTTGAATAATTATTTCTAATAAAACTCACAGTTGTGCATACACACGGAATAAATCGAATGATAAATTCTAACTAACGATTAAAAGATGTTGCCCGCATATCTGAATGGGACACTGTGCTAGTTATCCATCCCTACTAATAAAGGGCCTAATGTTTCTGCCCGTTCACCATCACTGTCAGCGATTTTACCAACTTCGCGAGTCACTTGGGCCAGAATTTGGATTTCTATTATGGCCCGCTAAAAAAGTTGCTTCATGTGCTAAAATTTTGGACTGCTTTTGTAATCAATACTCCCACACTTCCCCTTTACATAAAATCCTAGCAACTTATATACGTTCTTGAGTTGCAAGAATCAAACAAGCCAAGGCACAAAAAGAGGGTGAGACCTGCCGCATATATGCATCACCAATGTAAAACATCCATGTGGAGGAAGATCATACAGCATATACGACTAATCACATAGAGGAGGCCATGGCGGGGGAAAGGGAAAGAGGGGAAAGAAAGGACGGGAGGAGGAATAGTGCCGGGGCTTCAGCGACGAAGGGACCCGGATCTGGAGTGGCGGGGTTGAATTGATCTGGTCGCCAGGCTCATTCATGCCGGCTGGGGGACCTCCTGCTCGAACAGACAGGCGGAGGTGTGTGAGAGAGAGAAAAACGCGAGAGGAAAGGAATACAGTAACTATAACGTAAGAAATGTCACAAACCCCCACCCAATATAAGTATAAATTAATCGGGCATACACATGTCAAGTACATGGGCGTCGACACTACCATCTCTGTCTCATAGTAGTTGCACTAAACCGGACAAGCCACATCGTGTCGTTGACGCCGGCGTAACATCCTTCACTCTTCAGGAAGCAAAATGCGTCAGGGCCGTCTATGCTCACGATGGGCAACTCCGACGGTACACATGTGAGGGGCTCGTAGTGGGTGAAGACCGGACCTTCATACGTCCATGACGCACTGCATGCAGCAGTAAGTTGTTTTCCCATTGATCAGGCTTAGATGGTGACGGTGAAGATATTGAGCCATGGATCATGGTAGACGCTGACGAACCTCATTGTGACACCGTCGACCAAGGCACTAAATCAATTTTCACCATAAGTACGACATGTACAAAGCTTGCCGAAGAGAATCGGGTTATTAGTGGCAACAGTACATGTATGTCTAGCCGTAGAAGCATGTGTGAGTTAGCTAGCTCTAGTTCGATTGGACGATTCTTTCACTTGTCTCGTGAGTTTGGCGATTGGAACATACCCAACGGAATTCCAGGGGCAGTAGCCATCGTCGAACACATCACAAAGACAGATCGGGCAGCAGCAGATTCATGCTCTTCTCGTTGAGGGCACGCACACACATGCCTCACCTTCCACCCGTGTGACGACGGCTCCGATAAACGACCGTCTTGGACAGCTCTGAGCTCGGCCACCGTGAAGGCGTTCTCGCCATGGCGTAACCTGTGATTGCAGAGGGAATAAATCCGGCTTGATTTATTTGGCTAGCTCCTCACGTAATGATAATCGATTAGATTTATTTTTTTGAGAAACAAGATAATCGATTAGATTTTTTTAGGTGATAATTGATAATTAGATCGATCATTTCCTTTCTTTCTTGAGAAAAAGATCGACGCACGCGAGAATAGAGGAAGAGCCATGGCCTCCTCTCTGTGATTAGTCATATATGTTGTGTGATCTTCCTCCTCATAGATGTTTTACATTGGTGATGCATATATGCGGCAGGTCTCACCCTCTTTTTGTGCCTTGGCTTGTTTGATTCTTGCAACTCTAGGACATATATAAGTTGCTAGGATTTGATGTAAAGGGGCAGTGTTGGACTATTGATTACAAAAGCAATCCAATTTAAGCACATGAAGCAACTTTTTTAGCGGCCCATAACAGAAATCCAAATTCTAGCCCAAGTGACTCACGAAGCTGGTAAAATTGCTGACGGTGACGGTGAACGGGCAGAAGCATTAGCCCCTTTATTAGTAGGGAGGGATAAGTACACGGCATGTTCATTTGAAAAAAAAAGATAAATATGCTAGAAAATCTAGAAGAACTCAATAATACACCCAGTGGGAGAGGGCAGGTTGGTGGTGCAATCAAGGAGGCCTGGGGGTCGGAGAATAAAAGGGAGCAAGCCGTCGTGATTGTCATTCGTAGTTCTTCCTTTCCACATTCTTTCATTGAAATTGCTCTATGGAGATCGATAAGAAAGGATGAAATGGAGGAAGCTGGCGAATCGTAGAACCTTACTGATGGGAATGAGAGGAATCATGAATTAATAGGACGGAGTCACATGCCGCACATACGGTTCATCAATGACCGAGCATGTGCAAGATAGTCCAACAACCACCGGAGCAGAGTCTACAAGCTACCAAGATACATAGATGACTACTCATCTGAATAATGCTGGGAACCACAAGGGCAGCTGGCTGGCAGAACAAGGGTTGAGAAGACAGAGAGGAGTGGCAACCATTGTGCAGACCTTCGATTAATGTTGTATCGACAGCAGACGACGCGTAGTATGTGGATCATATGTCAGTACTTGAACGTCGGCAGCCTAGGCCATCCCTTCAAGCAGTCTCCAGTTTGTGCAGTTATGCCTCAGCATGTGTTTACTTCTATGTGTGTTTGCTGGAATGAAGAATGCAAGGTCAATTTTTTTAGTATTTGTTGCATCACGGCTTGTGGTACAACTAACTATGTTGGTTTTGGACTGTTGGTACATTATTATTATTATTATTATTATTATTATTATTTTGTTGAAGAAAATTTATCAAGTTTTTGTAATTCATTGATGAAGGAGCAAAGACTGAATTACAGGAGCACAGAGAGAGAGAGAGAGAAAAAAAAGGAAAATGGAAGTTTATAAACAGGACCTGTCGCTGTCAACCGGCCTAACATCCAGCGATAGGACTCGGGGAGGTTGGGACAGGCGATCTAACGATATGGTACATTATGATATCTTGGTTCTTTTGTCATCTAGAGGTTGATACCCACATGTTTTACTACTTCTAATCCTATTAAGCAGATCATTTCAAAGGAACCCACCTTAGCTGCAGCTGCACACTTTTCGCATGAAAATGGGCCTGTCACACTTGAGATGCCAGACAACAGCGAGAAGTGGCATTCGGGATTGTTCATAGAAAAAGACACGTCCATGCTTGCGGGTAATTGGTTGGACTTTGAATGTGACAACCAAGTGCAGGCAGGTGACATCTGCATCTTTGTGCCGTCAAAGCGTGGGGAAAGGTCCACATTTATGGTCCATGTCACATGTAATTCATGCAGAAGCTACTCATCGTAGGGGTGTTAAAAGAGTTCACTCAACCCATGAATAATCCCGGACATCACTTCTTTCCCGTCTCTAGTTGGTGGTGAAGGAATGGCAAATCCAGATGTCGGTTAGGAATGGCGCGCGACAAATGCGCTTGTAAATGGTCAGAAGTAAGTTTATCCACCGCAACGGTCTTTGTTCTGGGGACATGTACCATGGCTGTCACATATCATGTCCATAAATCAGTTGTGGTTTGTAGTAGAGCAGAATGATGGGAGCTAGCACCTGTGTGCTGTTTCTGTTGGTACTTGGTGTCTCTCTGGGGCGTTTTGTACGCCGAAATCAAGCACCGACCAACTCTCTGATCATGTACTCCTTTGTTTTCATCCTGAAAGGTGCTGGTATGTTGGAAGTTTTCTAAGTTTGGTGGCAAATAGCTATGTTTATTGATTTTGCCAGATAAATATTGCAAAATCATTTTTCTATTATGTGTTGCAGCTGAGGCTTTTGGTACAGCTAGTTGTTGCCTGATAGATCCTAAAATCAGATTTTGTGCAACTAGATATCATTGCCACAGCGTCTGCAAGACTATTAAATTTCCGAACAACATCTCAAAAATAAATAAAACTCCCAAGAAGAACTTATGATATACATGCAGTAGTAGATACAGCAGGAATCTTGCTTTGAATTAACATCACAGAACGTTTACTCAAAAGTTCATGAAGTCATTATATAAGAGGCACTAGCATTGCTTCCTTCCTGTCACTTGTCATACCCATTCCTATAATAACAAAGCTAAGATGCAAAAATACAAGAGAGAAAGCAAGCCAAAGATTATTCAAGTCTAGAGTCTTGTCCATTGGAATGAGAAGAATCAGAAACACATGCTGCCTCTGTTGGATGTGTAGGCTGAGTGACAGAACTCGGCACAGCTCAGCTTCAATGACCTAGACTTGCGTTAGGGCATGACAGTACCATGTATATTTTGAGCAATGCTACAACAATAGACGAAGTGGGAACATATCGCGATGTTTGGCAGCTAGTCTGCGACGTTGGTCGGAGCTTAAAGGATCAGAGTACAACTACTCTTTCAGGATAGCAAGCAAGATAGAAATGGAAAGTGCCCTTCTGCTCCCAGGTGCAAATGCATCTAGGTGAACAGTAATTCAGAAAAATGGCAAACAAATTCAAAAATTCCAATTTTTTGTAGACAAACATTCTTGAGTGTTCTTAAATATAAAATTTTGTGAAGAGGTCACATTCATAGAACTTTCGGTTAAAAAAAACAAGCAGTCCAAAATGCTTCAAAAATGACCTTTTACAGAGCACTGATTTCTTTTGTTCTGAGAACATCAAATGTTATTTCTTCACGGAATTTTGCATGTGAATAGAATAGTCCTACATGTGTTTTGTAAAAAATCCAGATCTTTTAATTTTACTTTACTATTTTTTCGCATTCCATGTCTAATAGAAAAAAAAAAATACCGTAGGGATTTCCCCTGCTGTTTCCTGGACAAAAAAAAGGAGCAGAAGTGTCCCCAAACTATATGTGAGTAATCATTGTATTGGAACGATTTGTTTTCTGCTGTCGGTTGAATAGTAATGAGATGGCCTCTGGAGCTATTCAAACTAAATATTATTTTTTCGAGGGTCTACAAACCGAAGTTGGTGCTTTGGTACATGGCACATCAATCGTGCTAAGGATCTTGGCATGGGAGACTCATTTTTCAAACAAATGTCTTTGTTTAGGTAGAGTAGAAATCTCGCATTGAATTAACGTCGAAGACATTTTTGTTTGTGTTATGTAGCATGCAACACCTACTCAGAAGCTCCCAATACAAGAGGAGGTGGCTTGTTAGCTTTTCCTCTATCACTCCCATTACCCATACATACCCATCAATACAAGGGATTATAACTAGCAGAATACAAGACTAAGAGCAAGGTGAAGATAATTTAAGCTAGGCTCTTTGGTCCACACTATATGATATTACCTCCAACTACATATATGCAGCACCAAATTAGAGTACCATCGGAGCTTCATTGGGTATAAGTCCTGTTCACACGGTTTGATGCATGACTCCTAAGTTCTCCCAACAAATGAACTTGTGATATGTCTTCAATGATAGTATATAGAGAAGGAATCTTGCATTGAATTGATGCCATAGAACATTTTCCTTTGCATGTTACAGATGCAACCCTTACTGAAACACTCATGATACAAGAGGTTGTAGCGTTGCTTGTTTTCTCCATCTCTTCTCAGACGGTCATACCATCCATGGAATACCTTACTTAGCTAGCTAACAGAAATACAAGAGAGAGAAAAGCAAACCTGGAGAAGATAATTAATGTATAGAGTCTCGGCATTGGAATGAGAGGAATCAGAAACACAAGCAGGTACACGACCGTGTGCAGGCAACGTCGCTAATAGCGGTGATGACCCTATCGGCACCATGTGGCCAGCAACAGCAGGCCAGGAGGTTGCGTCCAACACGGCCGGCAACGACTATCTGCTAGGGGCAGCCGGGGATGCAAGCACAGCCGTGGCAACTACTGAGGGAGTCCTGGACTAAGGGGTCCTCGGGCGTCCGGCCTGCTGGACATGGGCCGGACTGATGGGCTGTGAAGATACGAAGACCAAAGACTCTACCCGTGTCCGGATGAGACTCTCCTTGGCGTGGAAGGCAAGCTTGGCGGCTAGATATGAAGATTCCTTTTCTCTGCAACCGACTTTGTACAACCCTACCTCCCTCCGTTGTCTATATAAACCGGAGAGTTTAGTCCGGAAAGAGATACAGTCATACAGGCTAGACTTCTAGGGTTTTAGCCACTACGATCTCGTGGTAGATCAACTCTTGTAATACTCATATTCATCAAGATCAATCAAGCGGGAAGTAGGGTATCACCTCCATAGAGAGGGCCCGAACCTGGGTAAACATTGTGTCCCCTGTCTTCTGTTACCATCGACCTTAGACGTACAGTTCGGGACCCCCTACCCGAGATCCGCCGGTTTTGACACCGACATTCGTGCTTTCATTGAGAGTTTCACTGTGCCGTCCTCAAAAGGTTTGATGGCTTCATCAATTGTCAACAACGATGTTGTCCAAGGGGAAACCTTCCTCCCCGGACAGATCTTCGTGTTCGGCGGCTTCGCACTGCGGGCCAACTCGCTTGGCCATCTGGAGCAGATCGACAGCTACGCCCGTGGCCATCAGGTCAGATTCGGGAGCTTGAACTACATCACGGATATCCGTGGAGACTTGATCTTCGACGGCTTTGAGACCACGACAGCCGCTCCCTACGATGAACATGACTTAAATCTATCATCGAACTACGCTCGGGAAATTGCACCTGTAACTACTTCGGCCCTAGATCCGGAGCAGATCGCGCCATCCGAGGACGGGAAGCTCAACCCCGCCACGGAAGCCGAAGATTCTGCGGCGTTGGAGCCGCACACAGACCTAACCTCTGGCGATATCTGTGTCTCCGGAACCTCGGAATCGTTTCCGGCCATAAGTTCCGAACCATGTGTGTCCGCGCACGACGAGCTGGATCAGTCATCGATCATCAAATTCAGCGCCGCGGACATCTTCCAGCACTCGCCCCTAGGCGATGTGCTAAAATCATTAAAACACCTATCCTTAGCGGAGGACTCACAGCCGAACTATATCCGGTTCGAACTGGAGGCTGATGACGGGGAATTTCGGTTCCCACCCGCCACCCACTACATAGCCACTATCGAGGACTTAACCGACATGCTCGATTATGGCTCCGAAGACATCGACGGTATGGACGACGATGCAAAGGAGGAGCATGGCCAAAACCCGTCGTTTACTGGACGCTGGACGGCCACTTCTTCGTACGACGTATACATGGTGGATACACCCAAAGAGAATAATGGTGAGGACAAGGAAAATCCAGTTGAGGATGAGCCTCCTAAGACACAACCAAAGCGCCGGCGTCAGCGGCGCCGCTCTAAATCCCGCCGCAGCAAGGACAACAATACCGGCATAGGAGACGATCACACTCCGGACGGTGCCGAAGACAGAGAAGACCCCGACGAACAAACGGCCAAACAGGACGATCGGGAAGATGGACAAGTTAGCCCTGACGAACAGGCCATAGACGACGACTCAGAGGGCAGCACTTATTTTCCACCCTCCAAGGATGAGGTGAGCCTTGGCAACGAGGATTTTATCGTGCCTGAGGAACCTCTCGAGCAAGAATGCTTTAAGCGCCAGCTAATAGCCACTGCAAGGAGCCTGAAAAAGAAGCAGCAGCAGCTTCAAGCTGATCAAGATCTTCTCAACGATAGATGGACTGATGTCCTGGCAGCCGAAGAATACGGCCTTAAACGCCCAGCCAAAAGTTACCCGAAGCACAAATTGCTACCTCAGTTCGATGACGAGGCGCTGGAGCCCGTACCATCATCGCGCAATGCGGTTGATCGACCACCACGTGGTCGGGATAAAGTGGCAACTCAAGTCGAACACCAGACCGCCCCACCTCGCCATAAAGGCAGGGATAGAACAGCTCGGGGTTACATATATGACCTTCGGCTGGACCTGGACAGCAAAGCAGGATATACAAGATCGATCTACGGATCGCGAGGACGTGCCTCGACACACGGCGACGGCTATCTATTCGGACGTGACAAACCTAGTCACGCCCGGGCCGAAAACCGCAGACGGACACCATCGGAGCTACGTCGCGATGCGGCCCGATATAGAGGCGCCGCACACCCTCTTTGCTTCACTGACGAAGTAATGGATCATGAATTCCCAGAAGGGTTTAAACCCGTGAATATTGAATCATATGATGGAACAACCGATCCCGCGGTATGGATCGAGGATTTTATTCTCCACATCCATATGGCCCGCGGAGATGATCTTCACGCCATCAAATACCTCCCACTAAAACTCAAAGGGCCAGCTCGACACTGGTTAAACAGTCTGCCTGAAAATTCTATTGGCAGCTGGGAGGACTTGGAAGAAGCCTTCCTTTACAACTTCCAAGGTACATATGTCCGGCCACCCGATGCCAATGACTTAAGTCACATAGTTCAACAGCCTGGAGAGTCAGCCAGGAAATTCTGGACGAGGTTCCTAACTAAAAAGACCCAGATCGTCGACTGTCCGGATGCCGAAGCCCTAGCGGCCTATAAACATAGCATCCGTGACGAATGGCTCGCCCGCCACCTCGGCCAGGAAAAGCCGAAGTCCATGGCAGCCCTCACGGCACTCATGACCCGCTTTTGTGTGGGTGAGGATAGTTGGTTGGCCCGTAGCAAAAACACAGCAAGTGAAATGGGCACCTCAGGG
>NC_057796.1:22949130-22985472 GCF_018294505.1 Triticum aestivum
CCCATACATACCCATCAATACAAGGGATTATAACTAGCAGAATACAAGACTAAGAGCAAGGTGAAGATAATTTAAGCTAGGCTCTTTGGTCCACACTATATGATATTACCTCCAACTACATATATGCAGCACCAAATTAGAGTACCATCGGAGCTTCATTGGGTATAAGTCCTGTTCACACGGTTTGATGCATGACTCCTAAGTTCTCCCAACAAATGAACTTGTGATATGTCTTCAATGATAGTATATAGAGAAGGAATCTTGCATTGAATTGATGCCATAGAACATTTTCCTTTGCATGTTACAGATGCAACCCTTACTGAAACACTCATGATACAAGAGGTTGTAGCGTTGCTTGTTTTCTCCATCTCTTCTCAGACGGTCATACCATCCATGGAATACCTTACTTAGCTAGCTAACAGAAATACAAGAGAGAGAAAAGCAAACCTGGAGAAGATAATTAATGTATAGAGTCTCGGCATTGGAATGAGAGGAATCAGAAACACAAGCAGGTACACGACCGTGTGCAGGCAACGTCGCTAATAGCGGTGATGACCCTATCGGCACCATGTGGCCAGCAACAGCAGGCCAGGAGGTTGCGTCCAACACGGCCGGCAACGACTATCTGCTAGGGGCAGCCGGGGATGCAAGCACAGCCGTGGCAACTACTGAGGGAGTCCTGGACTAAGGGGTCCTCGGGCGTCCGGCCTGCTGGACATGGGCCGGACTGATGGGCTGTGAAGATACGAAGACCAAAGACTCTACCCGTGTCCGGATGAGACTCTCCTTGGCGTGGAAGGCAAGCTTGGCGGCTAGATATGAAGATTCCTTTTCTCTGCAACCGACTTTGTACAACCCTACCTCCCTCCGTTGTCTATATAAACCGGAGAGTTTAGTCCGGAAAGAGATACAGTCATACAGGCTAGACTTCTAGGGTTTTAGCCACTACGATCTCGTGGTAGATCAACTCTTGTAATACTCATATTCATCAAGATCAATCAAGCGGGAAGTAGGGTATCACCTCCATAGAGAGGGCCCGAACCTGGGTAAACATTGTGTCCCCTGTCTTCTGTTACCATCGACCTTAGACGTACAGTTCGGGACCCCCTACCCGAGATCCGCCGGTTTTGACACCGACATTCGTGCTTTCATTGAGAGTTTCACTGTGCCGTCCTCAAAAGGTTTGATGGCTTCATCAATTGTCAACAACGATGTTGTCCAAGGGGAAACCTTCCTCCCCGGACAGATCTTCGTGTTCGGCGGCTTCGCACTGCGGGCCAACTCGCTTGGCCATCTGGAGCAGATCGACAGCTACGCCCGTGGCCATCAGGTCAGATTCGGGAGCTTGAACTACATCACGGATATCCGTGGAGACTTGATCTTCGACGGCTTTGAGACCACGACAGCCGCTCCCTACGATGAACATGACTTAAATCTATCATCGAACTACGCTCGGGAAATTGCACCTGTAACTACTTCGGCCCTAGATCCGGAGCAGATCGCGCCATCCGAGGACGGGAAGCTCAACCCCGCCACGGAAGCCGAAGATTCTGCGGCGTTGGAGCCGCACACAGACCTAACCTCTGGCGATATCTGTGTCTCCGGAACCTCGGAATCGTTTCCGGCCATAAGTTCCGAACCATGTGTGTCCGCGCACGACGAGCTGGATCAGTCATCGATCATCAAATTCAGCGCCGCGGACATCTTCCAGCACTCGCCCCTAGGCGATGTGCTAAAATCATTAAAACACCTATCCTTAGCGGAGGACTCACAGCCGAACTATATCCGGTTCGAACTGGAGGCTGATGACGGGGAATTTCGGTTCCCACCCGCCACCCACTACATAGCCACTATCGAGGACTTAACCGACATGCTCGATTATGGCTCCGAAGACATCGACGGTATGGACGACGATGCAAAGGAGGAGCATGGCCAAAACCCGTCGTTTACTGGACGCTGGACGGCCACTTCTTCGTACGACGTATACATGGTGGATACACCCAAAGAGAATAATGGTGAGGACAAGGAAAATCCAGTTGAGGATGAGCCTCCTAAGACACAACCAAAGCGCCGGCGTCAGCGGCGCCGCTCTAAATCCCGCCGCAGCAAGGACAACAATACCGGCATAGGAGACGATCACACTCCGGACGGTGCCGAAGACAGAGAAGACCCCGACGAACAAACGGCCAAACAGGACGATCGGGAAGATGGACAAGTTAGCCCTGACGAACAGGCCATAGACGACGACTCAGAGGGCAGCACTTATTTTCCACCCTCCAAGGATGAGGTGAGCCTTGGCAACGAGGATTTTATCGTGCCTGAGGAACCTCTCGAGCAAGAATGCTTTAAGCGCCAGCTAATAGCCACTGCAAGGAGCCTGAAAAAGAAGCAGCAGCAGCTTCAAGCTGATCAAGATCTTCTCAACGATAGATGGACTGATGTCCTGGCAGCCGAAGAATACGGCCTTAAACGCCCAGCCAAAAGTTACCCGAAGCACAAATTGCTACCTCAGTTCGATGACGAGGCGCTGGAGCCCGTACCATCATCGCGCAATGCGGTTGATCGACCACCACGTGGTCGGGATAAAGTGGCAACTCAAGTCGAACACCAGACCGCCCCACCTCGCCATAAAGGCAGGGATAGAACAGCTCGGGGTTACATATATGACCTTCGGCTGGACCTGGACAGCAAAGCAGGATATACAAGATCGATCTACGGATCGCGAGGACGTGCCTCGACACACGGCGACGGCTATCTATTCGGACGTGACAAACCTAGTCACGCCCGGGCCGAAAACCGCAGACGGACACCATCGGAGCTACGTCGCGATGCGGCCCGATATAGAGGCGCCGCACACCCTCTTTGCTTCACTGACGAAGTAATGGATCATGAATTCCCAGAAGGGTTTAAACCCGTGAATATTGAATCATATGATGGAACAACCGATCCCGCGGTATGGATCGAGGATTTTATTCTCCACATCCATATGGCCCGCGGAGATGATCTTCACGCCATCAAATACCTCCCACTAAAACTCAAAGGGCCAGCTCGACACTGGTTAAACAGTCTGCCTGAAAATTCTATTGGCAGCTGGGAGGACTTGGAAGAAGCCTTCCTTTACAACTTCCAAGGTACATATGTCCGGCCACCCGATGCCAATGACTTAAGTCACATAGTTCAACAGCCTGGAGAGTCAGCCAGGAAATTCTGGACGAGGTTCCTAACTAAAAAGACCCAGATCGTCGACTGTCCGGATGCCGAAGCCCTAGCGGCCTATAAACATAGCATCCGTGACGAATGGCTCGCCCGCCACCTCGGCCAGGAAAAGCCGAAGTCCATGGCAGCCCTCACGGCACTCATGACCCGCTTTTGTGTGGGTGAGGATAGTTGGTTGGCCCGTAGCAAAAACACAGCAAGTGAAATGGGCACCTCAGGGGTCAAAAATAGCAACGGCAAGCTCCGACGGAACAGACACAAATGCCGAAGCAATGGTGACACCACCGATGACACGACAGTCAACGCCGGATTCAGTGGCTCCAAGTCTGGTCAACGGATGAAGCCATCTAAAAGAAACAATCAGGGACCATCCAGCCCGGACCGCATACTCGATCGTCCGTGCCAGATCCATGCCACCCCAGACAAACCAGCCAATCATACAAACAGAGATTGTTGGGTTTTTAAACAGGCCGGCAAGTTAAATGCCAAGAACAAGGAAAAGGGGTCGCAAAGCGAGGACGACGACGAGGAGCCCCGGTAGCCGAACACAGGGGGACAGAAGAAGTTTCCCCCTCAGGTCAAAACGGTGAACATGATATATGCTACACACATCCCCAAGAGGGGGCGCAAGCGCGCGCTCAGGGACGTCTATGCGATAGAGCCAGTCGCCCCAAAATTCAACCCATGGTCGTCATGCCCAATCACCTTTGATCGCCGGGATCACCCGACCAGTATCCGTCATGGCGGTTCAGCCGCACTGGTCCTCGACCCAATAATTGATGGATTCCACCAGACGCGAGTCCTCATGGACAGTGGCAGCAGCCTCAATCTGCTCTAGCAGGATACAGTGCGCAAAATGGGCATTAACCCATCACGGATCAAGCCCACAAAGACTACCTTTAAAGGAGTCATACCATGTGTAGAGGCCCGCTGCATGTGCTCAATTATGCTAGAGGTTGTCTTCGGATCTCCGGACAACTTCCGAAGTGAGGAGTTAATCTTCAATATCGTCCCTTTTCGCAGCAGCTATCACGCACTGCTCGGACAAACCGCTTTCGCTCGATTCAATGCGGTGCCTCATTATGCTTACCTCAAGCTCAAGATGCCCGGACCACGCCGCGTCATAACAGTTAATGGAAACACGGAACGCTCGCTCCGTATCGAGGAACATACCACTGCCTTAGCAGCAGAAGTACAGAGCGGCCTTTTCAAGCAGAACCTTAATTCGGCGGACGAGCCCCGGACACTACCAAGAGGGTCCGGACTATCCTGCAGCAGGACAGCTCGGCTCGTCAAGAGCTCGACTAGCAATTTGGCCTCCGTCCCAGTCCCGATGAAGCGGCAACATTCGCACCACGCGTACATAACTACGCACTCAAAATACCATGGGCACAGACGGAGGCATAACTAGCTGGTGATCCACAGTACGGCTTGACCGCTCCCGGACACATATACTTTCACTGTTCCTTTTCTATTTTTTAGGTTTCTTCTCCAGAGGCCCTCCCTGGTGGCTTGATCGCAGGTCCTTTCAAAGGACAAATACACCAAGCCGGCAGTCAGCTTGGACGTAGAGGGGAATTTCTAGGTGGTTTCCTTAACGACCACTCTACCTGATTCCAGGTCCCACACGCAGCTCTCCCTTGGTCGTGGCATGTTAAATAGCATGTTGCTTATCGCACTATTTGTATCAATGCGCTTTGACGTATTAATCCAATTATTACGGCAATAGTCTGCGGCCCAAATTTTAGGGCCCCTGCTTATTGCCTTTGCTCCTTTTCTGTTTCCCCTTTTTACTATTGATTAGCTTATCAGATAGCACCCGTGCACTGTGGTACGTTTCAATTTGCCAGGGGCTTCATAGCGCCCCACACTATGGCAACAAAGTCCGAACACTTTTTACAGTATAGTTCGGCACCCCGAATTTAGCACTATATGCATTGGCTCCGAATCATGTCTTTAGTCAATAGTTGGGTTTCCCGGCTCCTGTGCTTGCTACCTTACGTTCCGCTATATTGGCTAAGGTAGTAAAGGGAGCACTACTGCCATTGTGCCCTGGTTTACCCAAAGGAGCACCTCAGTAGAGAAAGCCGAAAACTGACTGTCATGATGCAACGAGAGCCGGTCAGCTCTTCGGAGGTTTCAAATCGTTAGATATTTTTTCCGCATTATGCGAAGGATCGGTACTTACCCGATCAGGTGCTTATAGCATTCTAGTTCGGATACTAGGGGATGCGCCCACATTTTTATTGTCAAACTCCTATGGCTAAGTGAGAGTGCTAAAGCCGCATAGTCTGATTGCCTGGTTCGTTGCGCTAAACACCTCCTTCAAGGACCAAACAATTGGATCAAGAGTGTTTAGATTCCATCCCGAACACCCCCGTACTACCTACGTGGGGCAGAAGCCGACGACTGGCCAACTCTCAGATTTCATACAACACGGCCGCACAGGAGGTAAATTTTTTAACATAACAAAAATTATATTACATAACAACTTTGTTTCATCATACAAGGCAGAGACAACATGAATGTATTCATTCAAAGATAATGTCTTTCGCACATTGCGTCGCCACAATGCGAGACCCCTCCAGGACATCTCCAAAATATCGCTCGGGCGTACGGTGCTCCTTGCCCTCAGGTGGCCCTTCGGTCACAAGCCTGACGGCATCCATCTTTGCCCACCAGACCTTGACACGGGCGAAGGCCATGCGCGCGCCCTCAATGCAGACCGACCGCTTGACGACGTCCAGCCAAGAACATGCATTCACCAGCCGCTTCACGAGGCCGAAGTAGCTGCTGGGCATAGCTTCGGCAGGCCACAGCCGGATTATTAAATCCTTCATGGCCAGTTCGGCCACCCTATGCAGCTCAACCAACTGTTTTAGCTGATCGGTGAAGGGCACTGGATGTTCTGGCACAAGGTATTGCGACCAGAACAGCTTCTCCGTTGAGCTCCCTTCTTCGGCTCGGAAGAACTCCGCAGCGTCTGACACACTGCGCGGCAGATCCGCAAACGCCCCTGGAGAACTCCGAATCTGGGTTAGTAAGAAATACTTGTTCTTTACATACTTACTTTGCATGCTATACGTCTTACCCGCCGCGATCTTCTTGGCCTCCTGGATCTCCTGGAGGGCGCCCTGGGCTTCAACCCGGGCCTCTTCTGCTCTTTGGCGAACCTTGGCGAGTTCGGTCTCTCGAGCCGAAGCATCGCACTCCAAGGTGTCACATTTCATCACAGCATCCTGGAGCTCTTGCTGGACCTTGTTAAGCCCGGCCTTGAGCTTCTTACGGACGGCCTGCTCCTTGGCAGCTTTTTCCTCAGCTTCGGCCAAGGCCTTTTTCAGGGCCTCGACCTCGGTCGTCGCTCCTACACATATCATGACATTACAGTCAATATACATCATTTATTCTTTACGAATACATGGCGAGTCATTACATACCTTGCTGGTCTTCTAGCTGCTTCCTCGCTTGGCTGAGCTCCTCCTCGGCCCGCTCCAGTCTCTGCGTTAGTCCGGAGACTTCGGCAGTGTGTGCGGTCGCGGCCAGCAACGACGCCTATTCACATTGGACACCTTTAGTTAGTTTCCGGTGAAATTTAATTGATCCTCTATTTGGCTTTTCTTTCCGAACACCGCAGGGGCTACTATCTGTATTGGGATTTTCTCTCTTGCGTCGCTTACCTCAAAACATGTCAGTAAGCTGTTGCAGGCTTCGGTCAGTCCGCTCTTGACGGACTGAACCTTTTCAACCACCGCACCCATAAGGATACGGTGTTCATCCACAATGGAAGCGCCTCGTAGCGCTTCCAGCAGATTGTCCGGTGCCTCTGGTTGGACAGAGGTCACCGGCGGAACAGGCACCTCCTCCTTTCGGGGAAGGCTGCTCGCTTGACTTCGGAGCCGTGTAGGTCTCTGGAATGGTATTCGGCTGGGGGCCGAGTTGGATATGGCCCCCATCGCCAGTCTCCGTGGGGGCTTCCTCCCCCATGTGTCCGGCGGGCGAGGAGTCACCCTCTGGCGCCACCCTGATAGCCTCTTAAACCTCTCCCTGGCCTGGGAAGGTCCTTTGGGACACCACCTTGTCGTCGCCCTTGGCTGGGGGAGAGTGAGCGGCCGGCAGTGACCCACTGGCCATCGCCTTTGAATCCAGCGAACCCCCTGATGAGGATCGCTGGGAGCTATCATGGGCTGGACTGTAATAGCATAATTTAACATATTAATACAATGAAGCAGACGCAGAGACGTATATGGGTTTTTAGTACTTACGATGCGGCCAGGGGCTTGTTTCGGGGGCGCCGCTCTGGCTGCCGTCGACGTCCCATGCGGAGTTACCCGCGGGGGGGGGGGGGCTTCCCCCTCTTGGACACCCCCGCCTCCAAATGTGTGGAGGCAGCCCTCTTCTTCCTTCCCCCCTCAGGGGGGAGTTGCTTTCTTCCTCCTCCTCGTCGTCTTCGGCGGCCGAGGAGTGAGTTTTGTCTTTGGACGACATGTCCGAAGCTCCCTTGCGGCGCGACCACTTCGGACCCTGTTGAGGATATAGCTACTGGTGTAACCCGCCGTAGATGGGCCAGGTTATGTTGCGATAGCTCTTCGTTCAAGAAACCCAAGGACAAGTTAAGAATGGCGGTTTAGTAATAGGTCTAAGGCCCGGATCCGGCTTAAGGCCCGTAGTGGTAAACCGCCGTTGTGGCATGACTTGTAGTGTAAGGCAAGAATAGTTAAGATTCCGAGCCGGACACAGTTTATGAGCCGGCCGGGACTCTGAGAGCCGCTGGGCGTTAACCTTTCTATATAAAGGGACGACCCGGCGGCGGTTTAACGACAAGTAAGATCAGATCGATAGCCAAGCAGAGCGGTTTAGCTCCTGGTCATCGAAACCCTAAGCAATACCACCTCAACTGGATGTAGGCTTTTACCTTCAACGTAAGGGGCCGAACCAGTATAATCTTCGTGTCCTTTGTCCTTTAACCCCTTTAAGCTTCCTAGCGGCGATGGCTCCACGACTAAGTCCTTGCTCGAGGACATCTGCCGTGACAATTCCACGACAGTTGGCGCCCACCGTGGGACCAGCGCATGGTGGATTTGAGTTCTTGAAGGGCAGCTTTGAAGTGCTCAAGGGATACGCTGTGGGCCGGATGACCAAGAGTCGTCGCGGCAAGCTCTACATCGACGATGCAAGCTGGGGCCCCGACGCCGGCTCAATCGAGTACGGGTACCGGGTCCCCTTCGGCGGAATCCACGTTTTCATTGGCAAGATTGGCGAGCCGGGCCCTGAGCCGGACCTCCGCACCGACCCCATCGAGACGGCTCAGCGTGCAAAACCCGCCCGGACTCTGCCTGCCTTGAAGCGTGCTTTCGTAGGATGCGTCCATGGAGGACTCTCTAAAGGATCTGGATCTGGCGATGAGACGACCGCTCGCTCTGACGGCGAGTCGGCCACAGACGAGACCAACTCGTTATATCAACTTCAAGATGGCAGGCTCAGGGGTTGTTCCGATGGTGATAGTATTCCGGACCCCTTTGAGCCGCCCAGCCGGGTTGGAATCTTCATGGCCGGCGCACAACCTGTTCAAAACCCCGCCACGGGGCAGGGGGCCTTGCGTACTCGCCGGCTCAGGTGCTAATGGATCTCACAGATAAGATGACGGCCCTGTTAACCGCTACGATCGTCCCAGTGGATCAAGCTCAGCATGAGGCGGAGGTGGCACAGTTAAAGCTAGATATAGCAAAAGCCAAGGAAGATCTGGCAGCGGAAGGGATCAGGATGGCTGCAGAGCGGGCGGCTCTCGATGCTCAGACTCAGCTGATTCAGGCGCAATCTTTCCGGCTCACGATGGATCAGAATACATCCAATGAGGTCATGAGAAGGAGGCATTAGAAGGCTCAATCTCGACTCCCTCCGGTTTACGGTCCTCGGAACCTCTTTAACACGCCTGGTGCAGGGCCCAGTAACCCGCCAGAGATCACGGCACCCGGGGCTGGAACGCCAATTCAACCGCAAGTGATGGGGCCACCCCGTGTGAACACTACCCCGCCTCAGTACGTGCCAATACCACCGGGTCATTATGCCAACCCGTTGGAAAACATGGTCGCCGCGGCGGCGCGACTGGCGGCTGTCCCAATCGAGGGCGACTCTCCGACGGCGGTCGAAACCCGCCGGGTCAGAGAACTTCTTCAGACGGCTCTGGCGCAGCAGGAGGCCTAGTCATATAGCCGGGACTGGATCCATTCAACCCCTCGTCCAGGCCGGAGCCCAAGTTATAGCAGACACATGGTTTCAGCGACCGGCTCAAGCAACGTCCGGCGCCGTGACTTGCCAGCTGGCCACGGCCCGGCTCATAATGGAGCCTTTAACGTGGTAGACCAAGACAGAGCACGGCAAGAGGCGGAGCAGGTGCCTCAGTTGACGGCTTACCAGCCCCTCCCGGTTTATCCGACGGCTTCTATCGAGGCGGGTATGCCTGCGAGGACGGAAGGTGTCCCTTGTCTGGTGCCGGCTCTCCGTAATGAACGTCTGCCCAAGGATTTCAAAGGACCTAGGAAGGTACCTAATTATACGGCTGATTTACAACCAGGAGCATGGATCGAGAGCTACGAGATGGCCATGGAGTTGCTAGAGGTCAGCGAAGCGGCAATGGCCAAATACTTCACCAGGATGTTGGATGGGACCGCCCGCACTTGGTTGAAAGGACTGCCGCCTAATTCTATCGGGTCATGGGCAGAGCTAAAAACCCGGTTCATCCAAAACTTCAAGGATACATGTAGGCAATCTATGTCAATTATGGATTTGACTAACTGCAAGCAGCAGGAGGGCGAGTCTACAACCCATTGGGTTCGCCGGGTCAAAGCGATCATACATTCGTCTGATAAGAGGGATGCCGGCTCTGCAGTTTTAATGTTGGAGCAAAATTGTCGTTTTGCGCCCCTAAAGATGAAGCTCGGGCGGCTCAAGCGCGATTGCAATGATATGGGTACGCTGATGGCGGCTCTGGTCAAGTACGCCGACTCTGATAGTACCAAGGATCCCGCGTCGGATGATGAAAGGACAGGGAAGGGAAAGAAGAACGGCAATGGCAAGGGCCCTCAGCATAACCCGGCGAACCAGGGAGGTAACAAACGTAAGGCTGATGGCAGTATGGAGTTTGTGGCCAACACCAATTCACAGGGTAACAACCATCGGCGTAAGGGGAGGCCACCTCCCCGAGCTGGCGGGTCAGGCCCGACGCTTGAGCAGTTGTTGAATGAGCCTTGTCCAAGGCATGGCTCTAGGGAGAAGCCGGCCACTCATCTATGGAAGGACTGCGCAATCATGAAAGCCTTCAAAAATTCCAACGCTTTTAATGGCAACAATGGGCAAGGCGGCGGCTCAGGCGCCGGCGGCTTTCATGGCCCGGGCAGCGGCTCACATTCCAATTCTCAGAATTTCCAAGGGGGTTTTAATCAGCAATCTGGCCAGGGTAATCAGCACCAGCAGGGGGGATACCAGACCTATCCAAAGCAGCTCAATGGTGGACAGTATCATGTGTTCACTACCAGCCTGTGCAAGCGAGACCAGAAGCTTCATAAGAGGGCTGTAAATGCTGTTGAGCCGGCGGTTCCCCGCTATTTAAGATGGTCTGAGCAGCCTATTGTATGGAGTAGGGAAGATCATCCTCCCCGGGTTGATAATCTGGGTCACCTGGCCTTGGTGGTGGCCCCTCAGGTTGGGGGATATAAATTCACTAAAGTGCTCATGGACGGAGGCAGCAGCATCAACATCCTCTATTATGAGACCTTCCGTCGTATGGGATTAACTGATAAAAACCTCAGCCAGTCCAATACTGTTCTCCATGGGGTGGTGCCCGGTAAGTCGGCGTATCCGGTCGGTAAGATCGAGCTGGAAGTAGCCTTTGCAGATGAGTACAACAAAAGGGCGGAAAAACTAACCTTTGAGGTGGTTAAGATAAGAAGCCCGTACCATGCTTTATTTGGCGGCCGGCTTACGCCAAGTTCATGGCACGGCCGTGTTACGTGTATTTGCAGCTCAAGATGCCGGGTCACAATGGGACCATTACGGTTCATGGCAGCCGAAACATAGCCTTGGAGTGTGAGGAAGGTGACGCTACTTACGCTGAATCTGTTTGTGCAACAGAGGAGTTCAAGTTTTACAAGGATAATGTTGACCCGGCAGATATGACGTCTTTGAAAAAGCCAACCACGAAGCATGAGCCGGTAATGAAATTTAAGTCAGCTGATGAGACTAAACTTGTTGACTTTGTTCCAGGTGACTCATCTAAGCAGTTCAGCATCAGTGCCAATCTGGATCTGAAATAGGAAGGCGCGCTCATCGAGTTCATCCGTGAGAACAGGGACATCTTTGCATGGAAACCTTCTGACATGCCGGGTGTACCTAGAGAACTCGCTGAGCACACTCTCAATATTGATCCGAAATTTAAGCCAGTCACGCAATTCCTCCGGCGGTTTAATGAGGAGAGGCGGAAAGCCATTGGTGAGGAAGTAGCCCGGCTCTTGGCGGCCGGGTTTATCGTTGAAGTCTTTCATCCAGAATGATTAGCTAACCCGGTGCTCGTGCTCAAGAAGAACGGCACCTGGCGTATGTGCGTGGATTATATGGATCTAAACAAAGCTTGTCCGGCTGATCCTTTTGCTCTCCCTCGTATTGATCAAATTATTGATGCTACGGCGGGTTGTGAGCGTTTGAGTTTTTTGGATGCATATTCTGGTTACCATCAGATCAAAATGGCTGTTAAGGACCAAGAGAAGACGACGTTCATTACTCCTTTTTGAGCCTTCTGCTATGTGTCTATGCCTTTTGGGCTCAAGAGTGCACAGGCAACTTACCAGCGTTGCATGCAGAATTGCCTTCATAATCAGATTGGGCGCAACGTTCATGCCTATGTGGATGATATCGTGGTCAAATCCAGAAAGAAGGAGACCTTGATAGATGATCTGAGAGAGACCTTTGATAATCTACGGGTCTACAAGATGATGCTTAACCTGGCTAAATGTGTCTTCGGTGTTCCTGCAGGCAAGCTCTTGGGTTTTCTGGTTTCTCACAGAGGCATTGAGGCTAACCCGGAAAGATCAAGGCAATCACCTCTCTGGCTAAGCCGGCGTGCATAAATGACGCCCAGCGTCTGGCGGGTCGCGTTGCTGCTTTGAGCCGGTTTATAAGCCGGTTGGGTGAAAAGGCCATGCCACTGTATCAGATGATGACGAAAACAGATGACTTTGTCTGCAATGATGCTGCTCATACTGCTTTTGAGGATTTGAAAAAACAACTAGCTGAGCCACCAGTCCTTGCTGCTCCTGTCGACAAGGAGCCTTTATTACTGTATGTCGCCGCTAACACACGAGCCGTCAGTGTGGCTGTGGTGGTGGAGCGTAAGGAAGCAGGTAAGGAGCATCCGTTTCAGCGGCTGGTTTACTACGTAAGCGAAGTACTCATTGAGTCCAAACAACGGTATCCACATTGGCAGAAGCTTGTTTATGGGGTGTTCATGGCAAGTCGGAAGCTTAAGCATTATTTTCAGGGCCACCCTATCACTGTGGTCAGTTCAGCTCCCTAGGAGATATCATTCAAAATAGGGAAGCCACAGGAAGAGTTGCTAAGTGGGCTATAGAACTTGGGCCTCATTGTCTAAAATATGTGCCACGCACTGCTATCAAATCTCAAGCATTGGTGGATTTCATCAACGATTGGACAGAGCTGCAGTGCCTGAAGAGAAACCGGATAATACATACTGGACTATTCACTTTGACGGGTCCAGGCAGTTGGAGGGCTCGGGGGCTGGAGTTGTGTTAGCTTCCCCTCGAGGTGACAAATTTCGTTATGTACTACGGTTGATGTTTCCCTGTACTAACAATGCAGCTGAGTACGAGGCCTTGCTCCATGGTCTTCGGATGGCTAAAGAGATGAGCTTAAGCCGGGTAAGGTGCTTCGGCGACTCAGATTTAGTGGCCCAGCAAGTATCAGGCAAGTGGGATTCCAAGGATCCCCTCATGACGGCTTATCGCCGTGAAGTTGATGCCATTGCTGGACACTTTCAGGGTTACCAAGTAGAGCACATCGATCGCAGAAAGAACAAGGCGGCTCATGCATTAAGCCGGCTGGGCTCTCAGCGAAAGCCGGTGCCGCCTAATACTTTCTTGGATATTCTACCTAACCCTTCTATCAAATTGCCTACAGAGGAAGGCTTGGCTGTTCCTGACCCAGAAGCACAGCTGGTGGCGGCTCTCCATGTTATCCCAGATTGGACAGTGCCATACTTAGCTTACATGACCCGGGGAGAATTGCCTGAGGATGAAACTTTGGCCAGACAAATAACCCGGCAGTCTAAGTCAATGATAATTATCCATGGCGAGTTGCATCATCGCAGTGTCACGGGAACTTTTCAGCGTTGTGTTTCCTCTGAGGAAGGTCAAGCAATTTTATGTGAGATTCACGAGGGGGATTGTGGCCATCATGCCGGCTCAAAATCCCTTGTGGCCAAGGCTTTTCGTCATGGTTTTTATTGGCTGACGGCTCATGCTGATGCAGAGGACTTGGTCAGTAAATGTGACGGTTGTCAGAAGTTCTCAAGACGGGCTCACGTGCCGGCTCAAGAGTTGAGGATGATTCCAATCACTTGGCCGTTTGCAGTCTGGGGGCTTGATATGGTTGGGCGTTTCAAACGGTCCAAAGATAAGAAGACCCACCTCTTGGTGGCGGTTGACAAGTTCACAAAGTGGGTTGAGGCAGAGCCCGTTAGTAAGTGTGACGCAGCCACGGCGGTTCAGTTCATGAAAAAGGTGATATTTCGCTTTCGTTTTCCACACAGCATTATAACTAACAATGGTACCAATCTGTCTAAAGGCGCCATGGAGGAGTTTTTTCAACGAGAGCATATTCGGCTTGATGTTTCATCAGTGGCTCACCCTCAATCCAATGGTCAAGCTGAGAGAGCCAATCAGGAAATCTTGAAGGGCATCAAGCCCCGACTTTTGGTCCCTTTGCAACAGACGCCGGGTTGTTGGGTGGAGGAGTTACCCTCTGTGTTATGGAGCATCAATACTACTCCTAACAGGTCTACGGGTTACACGCCTTTCTTCATGGTTTATGGAGCGGAGGCGGTCCTCCCTAGCGACATCCGTCATGACTCGCCTCGAGGGGTGGCTTATGTCGAGGCGGATAATGAGCAGGCGCGTCAAGATGCTCTTGACTTGTTGGACGAACAGCGTGACGTAGCAGCAGCTCGCTCGGCGATTTACCAACAAGACCCGCGCCGCTATCACAGCCGCCGGGTTAAGTCCAGGGTCTTTCAGGAAGGTGATCTGGTGCTCCAGCTCATCCAGGATCAAACAGACGCACACAAGTTATCCCCGCCTTGGGAAGGGCCCTTTGTGGTCAGCAAGAACTTGCACAATGGGTCATACTACCTTATCGATGTTCGGGAGCACAAAGATTCACGTAAGTCGGAGGAAGAGACCCGTCGGCCGTGGAACATAGCTCAGCTTCGGCCTTATTACACTTGAGCCACCGGCTCTCATAATGTACATATTTCTATAGCCATGTATATATTGTGATAAATAATAAAGCAGGACCTCTGTCCTTTTTTCCTCCAAAGGTAAATGTATTATTGTTATTTCCATTGCAACATTACATGGTCACTTGGAGGTTGATCCGGCTTATGATCGTATTCGAATCTAGCCGTTAACAATATGATCACTTGGGGGCTTCCTGTTCAAACATAGGTCGTATTCGAACCAAAGAGAACATAGCTGTCGATACCCACTTGATTGGCATATTGCCGAGCTCATTGGGGAGTTTTTCTTGATCATATTTGAATCATAGCTCAACCCCCTTTGGGAACCGACGTGGATCGTATTCGAATCAGCGTCGTTAAACAACTCTCAAGGTCATTTGGGGGCTTCCTGTTCAAACATAGGTCGTATTCGAACCAAAGAGAACATAGCTGTCAGTACCCTCTTGATCGGCAACGCCAAAGCCATTGGGGGCTATATCATCGTATTCGAATCTTAGCTTAACCCCTTTGGGACGGTTCTCTGGTCGTATTCGAATAAGAAGCCTCCAAATTTTTGACATCTTTTGTTGCAAACAAGTTCTTTTGATCATATGAAAGTATTCAAGGGTGGTTCTACTTCCACCGGCTTAACCTTGATTAATAATGTTAATGGCACATAATAAGCATTATACGTGCTGGTGGGCCGGAGTTCTCCGCCTTATTATTCGGGTTATATAAACCGGAAGTATATTTGAAGGCTCGCAGATATGCTATTATGGTATCTCGAAGATATAATTGAGAGCCGGTTTATTATGACTTTGATTCATATTTCGGGTTATATGACTCTCCGTGCGGTAAGCCGCCTAGAGACTTGTGACTTGTTTTCCATGCAGGACAATTAAAGACAGCTATTTAAAAATTAAGGAAAGCAGAGGATCAAACATAACCCGGAAGCATATAAAGGAGCAGTTTAAATGGAGTTAAGCACTACACACGTGCACGATGGCACGACAAAATTAAGTGTTCATCCTACTCTATTACATGACTCCCCGAGTCCGAAAGGTGAGGCATCGTTTTTTAAGACATCATATGAGCCGCCTGCGAGATCAAGGGCGTTGTTGGCCTGAGGTTTCCGGGTCATCCCTCTCCGCTCCTCCGGCTGTGTCCATGACCTGGAAGGTTGATGATTTCCAGTCAATGCCACTCAAGGCTTCAAATTGAGCCTCATCATCAATTAACCCGGCCGGGTCAACTTCAGGGGCGAAGGTATGCTTACGAGTCGGAGGGATCAGGCTGACTGCTTCATAGCGTGGAGTTGGGATCCTCTGATTCTCCGCGTCATAGCCCGGTTGGTACTTGGTAAGGTCTGTATCATTCCCAATCAAGGTGGCCACCGGGCGCACGCTCTTCACACAGGCGGCGAAGTCTTTCTGGTCAAAGGGGGTGTCGTCTTCCTTCAAGCTGGGGTATCCAAGAGCGATGTCGGCCGGGTCTAGCTCCGGTAGAAATGCCTTGGCCCGGCTCAGAGCGGCTATAGCTCTGGCTCTTGCAGAAGCTCGTCTCAACTCTTGGAAGCGTTGAGGAAGTACGGCAAGCCGCCTGAGTACATCTGCCAGGTGAGTGGGAACCTCATTTGACAGAGCCACAACGGCTAAAGCACGTTGTGACCCGGTGTAAAGTTGCTCTACCAAGGTATAAACCGCCTTCAGCTTGGTCCGCACATTCTGATTGAGATTGGAACTTCTGGGACCTGCATAACAAAGTCAGGTGAGCTGATGGCAATGGTGGGACTTATGAGACATGAATGATGTAAACTAGTTAGAAACTTGCAGAGTAACTTACCGAAGATAGCGGAGACCATCTAAGATACATGGCGTTTTAAGCCGGAGAGTTCGGCGGTTCTTTCAGTAAGAGCGGCCTCCGCTTGTTCGGCCCGGCTGAGCAAGGCAGTCTTCTCATCCGCCCAGGCTTTTCTTTCTGCTTCAAACTTTTTCTTCAGTTTTTCTTGTGCAGAGACACTGAATTCAAATTTGGAATTGGCCTTTTGGGTCTCACTTTCCTGAGTCTTCAGGCGGTTCTTTAGATCGGAGATTTCCGATTCAAATTTCTTACAGGCGGCCTGTACAATTTCCGGGTTACAGTTAGAGTGATTATAATGCAACATTAAGTCCCAAGCACTTTGCAAGCAAAGACACTTGGCACTTGGGGGCTAATGTATGCTGAAAAGCTCTATTTACAGTGCCGGTTCATGAAAATAAGTCCCAAGCACTTTGCAGGCAAAGGTACTTGGCACTTGGGGGCTAATGTGTAAAGTTGCTCAACTACTTGGTTAAAATAAGGAAAGAACCGGGTCAACTATGTTGTTTAAGCCGGCCCTTGAGTGGTACCAGGTAAGCCGGTTTTCTTGCAGTAGTTATTAAGTCTACAACATATTTTATCATAAGTCATAGACTTGAGGGCTGGTATGGTAAGGATAACTATGGAGTAAGCAAGAGAGTCATACCTCAGATTTTTGCTGGATTTGCTTCACCATATCAATTTCCAGGTCCCGGCTGTTGTGCACTTGATTAACATACCCGGAGACAATATCTCCAATGCTCAAATTAGCATAGTCAGTGATATCCAGCCTGGCCCTGCGGCGTTCCAGCAGTTCTTCCTTGGCAGAGCATCTAGCTAACACAGTGGGTCTTCCCGGTTCGACAAACTCTGTCCGGGTGATTACAACGTCCGGATCATCTGGATGGGCCGGGCTGGGGATCTCCGGGTTATCAGAACCCTCCATGACCTGTTCTTCAGATGGAGCAGTGGTGGTTTCAGGAGCTGAGGCACACGGCGGCTCATGAGCAGAAGCCTCCGGTTCAGTCAGGACCGGCTCTTCGGCCGGCTTATTTTTCTTCGCCCTCTTGCTGGGCTTTACTTGTACACTGAAAGTCAAAGAGTTAGTGCAAAAACATGAGTAAGATAAGCACAAAGTAAGCTGATCATCATTACCCGGGTGCGGTCTTGAAGGCCGGCAAGCTCGACTGCATTGAGTCGCCGGAGGAAGGTGAAGTTCCCTGGTAGTTTGAATCGGAAGAATTGGGTGGTTGACGAGTGACGCCCGCCAAAGGATGAAAAGGATATAAGTCGGAGATAACCTCAGTCCGGCGCTTCCTTGTTGCTTCGGGTAAGCCGGAGGAGAGGTCTGCGTCTTTGCTGGTCCGGGTCTGCCTCCGGCTCTCATAAATCTGTCGCTTCAAAAGAAATTGAGGATCTTGATAAGCTAAAGGATGTGAAAATCTTACTTTCCGGGTTACTCTTCGAACTTTCCATCTCGGCAAAGGCTCGGAGTCGGATGAGATTATAGTTACCTCTTCGTTCACCTCGTGACTTGTTCTAGTATCCTCCTGCTGATAATCCGTGTCAATAAGATGGTTAAAAAAAGAGCCTAAAGAGTCAAGAACTACCTCTGACTCGGAGGTGTCTTCCAGACGAAGCAGGTCCGAGGCGCTAGGTTTACTCCCTTTCTTACGGGGAGCGGCTTTCCTGGCGGCTTTTTTAACTTTCCTGGCTTTTTTGGCAGCTTCACGGTCATACTTGACCTTCCAGAATTTATCATTAGCCTGTAAAATACAACAAAGATTAGTAAGCTAAGACAAAATTGTTAAAATGAAAGGAGAAGCATTCGGGTCAATGGTTTACCGCAGGAGCCGGGTTAGTCTTGCAGAAAGGGCTTAAGCCCACTCTCCCGCAATCTGCCAGGCTCTCGTTCAAAAGCGACTTGGTGGTATCATCAATAACGTCCTCAGGTAAGTCGTCTGGAATGTGTCGTAGAGGATCATCTTTCCGGCCTGTGTACTCACACATCAAGCCGGGGCGGCGGCTTAAAGGAATCACCCGCCAGGCAACCCAGACCCGGACCAGATCAATACCATTCAAGCCGTTCCCCAGAAGAGCTTTGATTTTGTTGATGGTGGGTGTAAGTGGTTGACGTTCAGCTTGAGATAATTTGTCCGGCAAGGGGTGATTTGATTCCAGGCGCAGGGCGCGAAAGCCGGGCAGAGGGTTCTCGTCAGCCGGAGAAGTGTCCTGGCAGTAGAACCATGTCTGGTTCCAATCTTTCGGGTGGCTTGGCGGCTCAGCATAAGGAAAGAGACAATCTCTCCGTCGTTGGATTGAAATTCCGCCAAGTTCCAAGCTAGGCCCGTTGGCACACTCATTCTGGCGGTTCAGGTAGAATAACTCCCTAAAGAGTAGCAAGCTGGGTTCTTCTCCGAGGTACACCTCACAGAATACTTGGAAGTTGCAGATGTTTGACACGGAATTGGGTCCGATGTCTTGAGGTCGCAGGTCAAAGAAGTGCAGGACATCTGTGAAGAATTTTGAGCCGGGAGGAGCAAAGCCCCGGTTCATGTGATCAGTAAAAATGACAACTTCCCTGTCCTTGGGTTGAGGCCTTTCTTCTGACGGGTCAGGAGCACGATAGGACATGACCTCTTTCTTTGGCAGATAACCCGATTTCACGAAGTCAGCTAAGATGCTGTCGGTGACGTTGGATCTAACCAAGTTGCAGGTGATGGGTGATTTGGGAGCCTTAGGAGGAATTGTGAAAAATGGAAGCCTAGGACAAAATAAAGTTTCCGGTTCAAATTTAAGCCGGAGGAAAAATTTCAGTTCAGTATTCAAGATGGCGGCTTATGAAAGGGCCTAATGATATATGGTTAATTATGTCAGGTTATTTAAACCGCCGTGGATATTATGAGCAATTAAGTTACTTAACTCTATCACGAATGATCCAGAAATTTCACAAGGCGTGGCTTCTTTTAAGCCGGCGATATGACCCGCCATGGTTAACAGATGCAGTTTTTGCCTAAGTGTTGCACAAACAGGTTTCACAGATTACAGGAATTATTTTGGATCAAACGATCGTCCAGAAAGGAAAAAATTCTAGACCTAAAAACTGGTACAGAGGAGTTCATGAGCTCTAAGGAGGTCTTTTTGCAAGCAAAAGGGATGTGTTAATGTTGAAAATGGGTGCGAAACAACTACCGCATGAGCTCTGTATTGTTTTTGGATCAAAGGGGACCGAGTAGGAAGAACTGTGAAGGAATCGCGATGAACTATGAAGAACACGGAGAACCCGCGAACCCTAATGCGGATCTAATGTACGGGACGGCAAGTACATACTGGTGTTGATGGGCAGCGGAGGTGCGCCGCGATTCTCTAGTCAAGACAGGTTGATGCAGCGGCCTTGGTCGATGCAGATGAGGCGCGCGGCGGCGGCGGCGGAGCTCGAGTTCTGAGACGTCGAGAGGAGGAAGACGATGGAAGGGGGAGAATGAGACAGGACCCAGTCGGGCTTATTTATAAGGGACGACTGATGAGTGGGCGCGAGAAACAAGGAGGCTGAAGACATGATTATTCAGCTGCAGAGGCGCCTCGATTTTCGGGACAGTTATTAAGATAAGGATCCGTTGAGATACGTTGGACGGAACGTGCATTAATGGCGGATGACGTCACGGCGGGTTACCAAGAATCCAGAAGATGACGTCATGGCGGGTTATAACTTTTGCGTAAACAAAAGCCGGAAGATTTTCTCTTAAGGTATGGAAGATTGACATGAACCGGCTCAAATCAATCTGGGGCCTAATGTTGAGGATATAGCTACTGGTGTAACCCGCCGTAGATGGGCCGGGTTATGTTGCGACAGCTCTTCGTTCAAGAAACCCAAGGACAATTTAAGAATGGCGGTTTAGTAATAGGTCTAAGGCCAGAGCCGGCTTAAGGCCCGTAGTGGTAAACCGCCGTTGTGGCATGACTTGTAGTGTAAGGAAAGAATAGTTAAGAGTCCGAGCCGGACACAGTTTATGAGCCGGCCGGGACTCTGAGAGCCGCTAGGCGTTAACCTTTCTATATAAAGGGACGACCCGGCGGCAGTTTAAGGACAAGTAAGATCAGATCGATAGCCAAGCAGAGCGGTTTAGCTCCTGGTCATCGAAACCCTAAGCAATACCACCTCAACTGGACGTAGGCTTTTACCTTCAACGTAAGGGGCCGAACCAGTATAATCTTCGTGTTCTTTGTCCCGTTTAACCCCTTTAAGCTTCCTAGCGGCGATGGCTCCACGACTAAGTCCTTGCTCGAGGACATCTGCCATGACAATTCCACGACAGACCCCCTTGGCCTTTTTCTTGGCCCTCTTATCCTACGCCGTGTAGGGTGCTGGAACCAGCATCTTCGCCAGGAGCGGGATGACTGGTTCTTCGGGCAGCGGAGCCAAACATTGAATCCGCTCCGCTTTCTCTGTCCATACCTAAAAGGACAAATTAGTAAAGTTTAGTTACCCTCCTTGGACAAGCAAGTAGAGGGTACGCCTTGAGATGTGAAGGACTTACCGCGTTGGCGGGATGGACAAGATCGTGCCCACGGTCCGAGTCTATGGCCGGCGACTTCTCGTCACCCTTGAGGAGCAACTTCCAGGCATCTTCGTGAGTAGTTCCGAAGAGCTTCTCCAAGGCCCGGTGCCTCTCCAGATCAAATTCCCATAGAGGGGAAGTTCGGCTTTGGCAGGGGAGGATCCGGCGAACTAGCATCACCTGGATCACGTCGACGAGTTTGATGTTTTTGTCCACCATGCTTTGGATGCGCGTTTGCAGTGCCATCAGCTCATCCGACGAACACCAATTTGGGCCCTTCTCCATCTAGGAGGTCAGCCGCATTGGAGCTCCGGACTTAAAGTCGGAAGCCGCGGCCCAGGTGGCGTCGCGGGGCTCTGTGATATAGAGCCACAGTTTCTGCCACTCCTTGACAGTTTCCACAAACGTGCCTTTGGGCCATGTGACGTTGGGCATCTTGCTCACCATGGCTCCTCCGCATTCCGCGTGTTGGCCGTCCACCACCTTCGGCTTCACGTTGAAGATCTTGAGCCACAGTCCGAAGTGGGGCTGGATGCGGAGAAAAGCCTTGCACACGACAATGAATGCCGAGATGTTGAGGAAGGAGTTCGGGGCTAGATCATGGAAATCTAGCCCATAATAGAACATAAGTCCGCGGACGAAAGGGTGGAGTGGAAACCCTAGCCCACGGACGAAATGAGGGAGGAACACCGACCTCTCGTTGGGCTTCGGTGTGGGGACGACTTGCCCCCTGGTTGGAAGCCGGTGGACGATCTCTTTCACCAGATACCCGGCCTCCCGAAGCTCGGCGATGTCCTTCTCCTTGACGGAGGAGGCCATCCACTTGCCTTGACCTCCGGATCAGGACATGGTTGATTGCTTGCTTGAGATGGAAAAAGATGGGAACTTGGGCGCTGGAGCTCAAGAACGGAAGGGCAGAGGAATAGAGAAGGTGTGGGTGAAGAAAGGGAATCCTTGTCCCCTTATAAAGGCAGTGAATATCGAACGCCTCCCCACTCGCCTTAAAACTCGCCTATTTCCAAGGCCTGTGCAAGCGGCATGGTTAGATTACCCACGCCTGTATTAATGAGAATCCCACGATAAGGGGACACGATCTCTACTTTGACAAGACGTGCCAATGGAAACCGCGTCTCGAAACATGGAAGGGCAGATGAAAACGGTTCGAAATAATGACCGGACAGATGTGATGTCCTCTTGCAAAAAGTTGTCAACGGATGGGACTCGTGAAATATTATACTCTCTACGGCTGTGTGTGTGGTACCTGTGTTGCAGATCCGGACACGTTCGTTTCGTCCGAAAACTATCTTGGAGTACTCGGAAAGGGGAACCCGCCTTGCAATGCCGAAGACAATCTGCGCGCCGGACACCTCGTCATTGAAGCCTGGTTCAGGGGCTACTGAGGGAGTCCTGGATTAAGGGGTCCTCGGGCGTCCGGCCTGCTGGACATGGGCCGGACTGATGGGCTGTGAAGATATGAAGACCGAAGACTCTACCCTTGTCCGGATGGGACTCTCCTTGGCGTGGAATGCAAGCTTGGCGACTAGATATGAAGATTCCTTTTCTCTGCAACCGACTTTGTAAAACCCTACCTTCCTCCGATGTCTATATAAACTGGAGGGCTTAGTCCGGAAAGAGATACAGTCATACAGGCTAGACTTCTACGGTTTTAGCTATTACGATCTTGTGGTAGATCAACTCTTCTAATACTCATATTCATCAAGATCAATCAAGTAGGAAGTAGGGTATTACCTCCCTAGAGAGGGCCCGAAACTGGGTAAACATTGTGTCCCCCGTCTCCAGTTACCATCGACCTTAGACGCACAGTTTGGGACCCCCTACCCGAGATCCGCTGGTTTTGACACCGACAACCGCCGATAAAGCGCGGCTGAGACACCCATGGGAGAAGGCTGCTGTATGACTTGCGCAGCACTCACCAGAGGAAGTGCTTCTCCTGTACCGGCCACTTTACTGATCGTACATGACCAAGGTTTTGGTTACCGAGTGAGGCATTTTTACCTAGGGGGACTAGTAAACGCGGTTACCACGGATAACGAGAAATACCGAGAATATTTTAAACGAATTTTATAGTTGAATTTTGAATGGTTACATGCCTATTTGTCCTGACTCCTGACTGTTTCTCCTTTGCTAGACTGCCAGACAATACTGTGGCTGATGGATAACCAGAAACCGTTGTGCATGGTTACATGCCTATTTGTCCTGACTCCTGACTCCTACGTACGTACTACCTGATTCAGTGCAACTTCTCTCACCGCATGATTATGGCAGCAGCCCTCCACCGATGGTCGTGCCCTCTCCCCAGCACCTGGCCTGCGTGCGTCGGCGGGGCTGTCACAGCCCAGGGCCAGCTTCGAGGCCAGACCTCCGCATCGACAATGGCCCAGCAATCGTCCACCGAAGTGAAGACCCATAACTGTACTGAACTGCTGGCTGCGACCAGATGAGGGGCTGAGGCCTTTGTAATGTGAGGAGAGAGGGGCAGTGCCGTGTCCCTTTTTCCTGTCTATCTCTTCCTCTCTTTCTCTCTAAACTGATACTCCAACTCATCTCGAATCTGATAGTAATCGCTCCTAAATCCTGTTTGATGAGTTGCCATTAGGTTGGGTTTGTTACAATTGGTATCTAGAGCCTCTCGATCACCATGCCTTCTCCTTTTCTCGTTTGGTCTGTAATAACGTCTCATCTTATGCACATTTAACCAGATCATTTGGAAGGAACCCGCATTAACTGTAGATGGACACTTTGAGATGCTGGGCAAGAACTAGAAGTGGCGGCAGAGATTCTTCATAGAAAAATGAATGTGCATGCTGTTGGGATTTTGTCCACACCACGTATGAGTCCAAACCGGACTCAACTGACCTCGTACAACTAATCTTAGTTTTTCTAAACCCATACAGGCACTTTGATCAGAGTACTACTTAGACACGAAATACTACTAAGTACTAACTCAAGATTACACCTAACTATCTCTCCCTAATCTTGACTCTTGTCTTATGTGCCTCTCTAGTCTTGACTTGTTGACGATCCGCTCTTTGTCGCCTCATCTGCTCGCACCACGACAAGTCAAATTGCCTGCTAGATTATTGTCAACATTCTCCCCTCTAATTTTGACTTGGAGAATTTACGGACCACGTCAAATATGTCGCGGACTACCCAGCCTCGCTAGTATCCGGTGGAAAACACCACCCGGTGGACTACACCATCCACCCTAGCGAGATACATGCCGACTCCTTGTGGATCACACCACCCTGTGCACTACAACATGCAGTCCAGCCTCATGTAGAGACATGGTCTCATTGAAGAGACTCACCTTCATTGGTTTACCGCCCCCATATAATTGAACTTGATCCTCTCGTCAAGACACATAGACGGACTGGATGCGCTTCATCTTCAACGCCTCCTCACATAGACGAGCACTTGGAAATGACGACGATGACGGCTCACTGACACGACGCGACCAGTCGCCCAAACTCGCACGACTCCTATACTCATCTATCCCCGCGGACGACGATCTTGACGACTTTCCGGCACCGTACTTCTGCACCACCACTCCCCTCAACAATCTTCTTCCACCGCCTTGCCGACGACAGCCTGCCGTCTCCCTCCATGTCGCTCCAGTGAACGACGATCGCCAGATCCTCCTCATCGCTGCATCTCCCAGCGACTTCATTGCCCGCCCCGAGGCGCTAGTAGTGGTCGCCTCTCCGGGACAAGCGTGGCTTCAAATCGACCTAGATCAGATACCGATTGTTGGGATTTTGTTCACACCACGTATGAGTCCAAACCGGACTCAACTGACCTCGTACAACTAATCCTAGTCTTTCTAAACCCATACGGGCACTTTGATCAGAGTACTACTTAGACACGAAATACTACTAACTCAAGATTATACCTAACGCATGCTTGCAAGTAACTGGTTGGACTTTGTATGCAACTACCAAGTGCAGGCGGGCAACATCTGTTGAATAGTTAGGCATTTTCCCGTTTAGTTTAATCCAAAAAAATAATGGATAAAACATGAATAGCAATATATTGATGAAACTAGAAACTAGCAACAATTCGTTGAGACTAGTCATACAATCAAAATCATAAGCAAAATGCATCATATCCATGTCAATTGCTATTAGCAATAAACCAAATGCTAGCCCTAACAGTGAGGATAAGATGGCATACGGCGCAGTAGCAGAAGGTGCAGATGTCCCGATCGTCATGTCGCTGAAGAGGTCCTTGACGTCGGGGAAGAAGTCGTCGTTGGGGAACTCGTCGTCAGTGATGTCGCCGTTTGCAGCCACGATGAACAAGACTCCAGCAGTCGCGTAAGGACGCTCCCCAAAAACCTGACCGCCCCTCTCCCGTACCGGATCACAAGAGGCGGGGCTTCGGAGGCCCGCTGTCTCACTCTCCGATGCACGCCAGGAAGCGAGATGGGAAAGAGGTAGACGGTGCAATGCTCTGGAACAATGCGAAGAGTTGTGTCTCGTTGGAAAGAGGAGCGACCTCTTATAGGAGCAACGAGATGAAACTGAAATGGACGCACTAATTCTCATTAAGGAGAGGAGAAACAGACGCACTAAAAATCCTATTAAGTGGTCAGTTTCGTCTCCCATTAGTAGGCAAATCGTTTCAAGTTCTTGCATGACAAAATATGCTAGTACGCACGGTATGAAGAAACCAATGTACTAATGAAGAAGTGAAACCAAAACCAACATATTGATGACATCAATGAGGAGATGAATGTCATCATTCACCACCATTCGGTTTCATTTTCCACTAGCGCAAATATTTTAACTTCTTTCTTGTCATGCATGAATGTGCCACATGGGCCTATGGGATTTTCCTAGAAATTATTGGATATAACAGATGGTTTAAATCCCAATAATTCTAACAATCCCCCACCAGATCCTAGAGGCACATCAAGTTTTCCTATGGTTTCAAAACATTGTTTATATACCGGTGTTTCGGTGGAGACTGTTAAGTTGAACTTCCACCTAGAACTCCACGCTACACTCGTTCATAACTTGAACAGTGGACTACGCCTTGAACTACAAGTTTTGTGCAAACAAGTTTCAAGTAAAAGCCTTGACCGATACTAGACCGCTGAAAACTTTCCCGCGGGTAGGAGCATATGCGTCATACTCCGGGGCCTCTTCATGAGTTTATTAGAGAACACCCAACTCTCATAGACCGCGACGTTTAACAGTCTAACTCATATAGGTGTGTTCTTTCTAGATGTTCTGTAGGACAACATCTTTGCCTACCCAAGCCATTCAAAACACATTAAGATAAATATCAGCCTACCATACATATTAGGAGAGAATTGCATCATAACGGAGTGGATTTTTGTCAAATAAATATTCTCCTCTTAGTTATCCAATAGTTTGTCTCGCCAATTCTAATTCACGGGATCTCTGATCACAAAGAATGGGTTACCACCATGAACAACTTATGTAGTGGGTCTCAATCCCATCTCCTTCGATGCATTGTCTATCACATTTAGTGATAAACCCTTTGTGAAGGGATCTGCCAGATTCTTCGATGTGTTTATATAGTCCAACGCTATAACTCCAGAGTTTCTCATGAACCTGACAGATTTCAGTCTCCTTCTCACGTGTCTTGATGACTTCTTATTATCCTTAGAACTGTTTACCTTGACGATCACTGTTTGATTATCACAGTTCATTAGAATAGCTGGTATTGGTTTTTCAACCACCGGCAAGTCCATCAAAAGTTCTCGAAGCCATTCTGCTTCAACTGTTGCCGTGTCTAATGCTGTGAGTTCTGCTTCCATTGTTGACCTTGTTAAGATGGTTTGCTTGCAAGACTTCCAGGAAATAGCAGCACCACCAAGTGTAAACACATAATCACTTGTCGCTTTAAGCTCATTAGCATCAGATATCCAATTTGCATCACTATAACTTTCAAGTACTCTTGGATACCCGGTATAGTGAAGCCCATAACTCGCAGTACTTTTCAGATAGCGCATTATTCTCTCAAGTGCATGCCAGTGAACATCTCCTGGGTTTGAAACAAACCGGCTTAGTTTACTCACAGAAAACGAGATGTCAGGCCTCGTAGCACTAGCTAAATACATAAGTGAGCCAATGATTTGAGAATATCTCAATTGATCCTTTGTTTCTCCCTCGTCCTTCCGAATTAAAACACTCGGATCATAAGGTGTCGGAGAAGGTTTGCAATCTGAATATCCAAAGCGATCCAGAATCTTCTCCACATGGTGAGACTGCAAGAGAGTGATCCCACCATCAGAACCTCTTAAAAGCTTGATGTTCAAGATAACATCAGCTACTCCAAGGTCTTTCATCTCAAAGTTTTGATTCAGAAAATCTTTCACTTCCTGAATGACCTTGAGATTTGTTCCAAATATAAGTATGTCATCAACATACAAACATAATATAACTCCTTCGCCCCCACCATGGCGATAGTACACACACTTGTTGGCTTCGTTTGCAACAAAGCCCGTAGATGTCAAAGTTCTTTCGAACTTCTCGTGCCACTGCTTAGGTGCTTGTCTCAAACCATACAAAGATTTCAACAATTTACACACTTTTCCTTCTGACCATCTACTACAAAACCATCGGGTTGTTCCATGTAAATTTCCTCCTCCAACTCTCCATTTAGGAAAGCTGTCTTAACGTCCATTTGATGAACGAGAAGATTGTGTGAGGCGGCCAATGAGAGTAGTACTCGAATGGTGGTCACTCTGGCCACAGGCGCATAAGTATCAAAGAAATCTTCACCTTCTTTTTGGGTATAGCCCTTGGCAACAAGTCGTGCCTTGTACTTTTCAATTGTACCATCGGGCCTAAGCTTTTTCTTAAACACCCACTTACACCCTACAGGTTTACACCCATAAGGACGATCAATGATCTCCCATGCCCCATTAGCCATGATAGAATCCATCTCACTACGCACAACTTCTTTCCAGTAATCAGCATCATAAGATGCATAGGCTTCTGAAATAGAAGTGGGAGTATCATTCACGAGGTACACAATGAAATCTTCACCAAATGACTTTGTGGTCCTTTGTCTCTTGCTCCTTCTAGGAGCTTCATTGTCATCCTCCTTAGGAATATCTGTGTGTTTCTTCTCGGAATGTTCCAATGGAACAGTAGGTCCATGAGTTGTGACCTCTGACTAGATGAGCTAGGCATATCCTTCATAGGAAAAATATCCTCAAAGAAAGTCGCATCATTTGACTCCATGATGGTACCAACATTCATGTCAAGTACCTCAGATTTCACCACTAGAAATCTATAGCCAATGCTATGGAAAGCATAACCCAGGAAAACGCAATCAACTGTTTTTGGCCCAAGCTTGCGCTTCTTGGTAATTGGTACATTGACTTTCGCCAAACAACCCCAAGTTCGTAAGTAGGAAAGTTTAAGCCTTTTCCTTTCCCATCCTTCAAACGGGGTAATCTCTTTATTCTTCGTAGGAACTCTATTTAGGACATGACTTGCAGTCATCAAAGCCTCCCCCCACCATTCCCTGGAAAGTCCCGCTGTATCTAACATGGTGTTAACCAAATCAGCTAGAGTTCGGTTCTTTCGTTCGGCAACCCCGTTTGACTGGCGAGAGTAGGGAGGCGTCCTCTCATGTATTATACCATGTTCCTCACAAAATAAATTGAACTCATTGGAAAAATACTCTCCACCGCGATCCGACCTAAGCCTTTTGATCTTTCGATCGAGTTGATTCTCTGCTTCGGCCTTGTAGATTTTAAAGTAGTGCAAAGCCTCATCTTTTGTTTTCAACAAATATATCATGCAATATCTAGTAGAGTCATCGATTAGAGTCATGAAATATCCTTTTCCACCTTTTGTCAACACACCATTCATCTCACAAAGATCTGAATGTATGAGTTCAAGTGGTGCCAAATTCCTCGGCTCAACAGTCGCATGAGACTTGCGAGGTTGCTTTGCTTGCACAAATATGGCACTTAGAACCTTTGACAATTGTAAATTTTGGGATTAAACACAAATTTGCTAGCCGCGTCATGACACCAAAGTTAATATGAAAAAGTTGTGAATGCCAAACATTTGATTCGGTTTCACTGCAAACATGATTAATAACTTTACTGCAAAAGTCTGACAAAGATAAGCGGAACAAGCCTCCGCTCTCATAGCCCTTCCCAACAAATTGTCAACACTTAGATACTACAACCTTATTGGACTCAAATACCAATTTATAACCATCTCGACACAAACAAGAACCGCTGACAAGATTTTTATTTATAGCAGGGACATGCTGCATGTTCTTCAGTCGCACGATCTTTCCCGAAGTAAATTTCAGATCGACCATACCAACACCATGAACAGAAGCATGTGTCCCGTTTCCCATCAGCACGGGTGTAGTTCTTGCAACCTGATAAGAAGAAAACATGTTTATGTCAGAACACACATGTACATTGGCACCGGTGTCAATCCACCAATCTGGAGAATGACATACTGAAAGGATGGTAGGAAATTTACCATACCCGACATCTTTCATGTCAACATCGCCAATAACAACATTAGCGGTCTTGCTATTGTTCTCATTCTGACGCATGTCCCAGCGGTCCTTGCAGGATGAAGCCCAATGTTCTTCACTGCCACATACATGGCACATTCCTTTCTTCTTATAAGTATCCTTCTTCTTCTTGAAGTTGACAGGTTGTGGGGCTTTGTACTTGCCATCAAATTTTCCTTTGCCTGCATAGTTTTTGTTCTTGGGTTTGTGGGTTTGGAAATTTCTCTTTTGTACCAAATTGGCACTGGAATTCCCCTCATGGAAACGAGCACGTGTGTCTTTTGCCCTCGCCTTCTCTTCTACATCAAGAGTGCCAATTAGATTGACAACAGTAAACTCTTGCCTCTTATGCTTCAGAGAGGTAGCAAAATTCCTCCATGAAGGAGGAAGCTTGGCAATGATGCCTCCACCAATGAATTTGTCCGGTAACACAGAATTGAGATGCTCAAGTTCTTTAGTGAGCGACTGAATCTCATGAGCCTGCTCAACAACGGAGCGGTCATCAGTCATTTTGTAGTCATGGTACTGTTCCATGATATACAACTCACTTCCTGCGTCCCACATATCTTTACCGACCATGATGGTCATGAATGGATCGACAATCTTGTCGCCAAGAACACTCAAGACAGCACCTCTAAAGAGGGTGTCTGTAGCCTGGAAAGCTTGCTCCTGCTCAGCAGTCAGCTCTCCCTCTGGCTTGCCTTTAGAGGCGTGAAAACAGTTCATGGTGGTAAGCCAAAGAACTGCCCTCGCACGCCACCTCTTATAGTTCACGCCCTCAAATGGTGCGGGCTTGAGAGTTGCAGCAAAAGCAGTAGGAGAAAATTGCCTACACATATCAGGTTTTTGGATTGTTGAATAATTAGGCATTTTCCCGTTTAGTTTAATCCAGAAAAATAATGGATAAAACATGAATAGCAATATATTGATGATTCTAGAAACTATCAACAATTCGTTGAGACTAGTCATACAATCAAAATCATAAGCAAAATGCATCATATCCATGTCATTTGCTATTAGCAATAAACCAAATGCTAGCCCTAACAGTGAGGATAAGATGGCATACGGCGCAGTAGCAGAAGGTGCAGATGTCCCGATCGTCATGTCGCTGAAGAGGTCCTTGACGTCGGGGAAGAAGTCGTCGTTGGGGAACTCGTCGTCAGTGATGTCGCCGTTTGCAGCCACGATGAACAAGACTCCAGCAGTCACATAAGGACGCTTCCCAAAAACCTGATCGCCCCTCTCCCGTACAGGATCACAAGAGGCGGGGTTTCGGAGGCCTGCTGTCTCACTCTCCGGTACACGCCAGGAAGCGAGATGGGAAAGAGGTAGACGGTGCAATGCTCTGGAACAATGAGAAGAGTTGTGTCTCGTTGGAAAGAGGAGCGACCTCTTATAGGAGCAACGAGATGAAACTGAAATTGACGCACTAATTCTCATTAAGGAGAGGAGACACAGACGCACTAAAAATCCTATTAAGTGGTCAGTTTCGTCTCCCATTAGTAGGCAAATCATTTCAAGTTCTTGCATGACAAAATATGCTAGTACGCACGGTATGAAGAAACCAATGTACTAATGAAGAAATGAAACCAAAACCAAAATATTTATACCATCAATGAGGAGATGAATGTCATCATTCACCACCATTCGGTTTCATTTCCACTGGCGCAAATATTTTAACTTCTTTCTTGTCATGTATGAACGTGCCACATGGGCCTATGGGATTTTCTTAGAAATTATTGGATATAACAGATGGTTTAAATCCCAATAATTCTAACAACATCTGCATCTTGGTACCGGCAAAGGATGGGGAAAGGTCCACATTCATGGTCCATGCATATAGTCTGTGCAGAAGCTACTATAGGGGTGTTAAAAGGGTTCACACAAGCCATGATTCTCCTGTGGGTGGGGAAGGAATGGAATATCCAGATGTCGTTTAGGAATGGCAAACGACGGATGCTTGTTATTGGTTCAAAGCAAGCTTGTCCACGGCAATGGTCTGTGTTCTGGGGATATGTACCATGGTTGTTCATATCATTTTTAGAGATCAGCTCTTTCTGTTGGTACTACCATGCATGGTTGTCTTTGGGGTGTTTTGTACTCTAAAATCAAGCAATGGCTATCTTTCTGAGGGCCATTCCTTAAAATTTAGAGGAGTAAACAGCCGAAGTATCGTTTCGAGGAGTACTTTTGCTCCTCTGAAAAATGGTCGTTTCTAACCAATGTTTTAAATGTAGCGGAGTAAAAAGAAATTGGATCATACATTTCGTCGAATACCTACTACGTGGCGCAGCTACAATGGTGACTACACCGGCAACATCGGAGAGCACGTCAGGCATGCCTGTCGCAGTGGGTCACTTGGACCGTCGCCGCTGTTGATACTGCTGATCACCGCCGGATCGACCGCCCACACGAATGTCGCGTCCGCCCGGAGAGCCGGCTGTAGCACTTCCATGCAGATCCTGGCGAGGTCACGGGCGCGACGAGCCTCTGGTCGATAAGTCCAGCATGCTCGTCGGATACCTTGTTGCCTGACATGAAGCTGGGCAAGTACCTCTGGAAAGGAGCCGATTATCAGCTCACGGCGTGGCTGAAACGGAGCTCATGATCGTGGATGCCACATTGCCATTGCGCCCCCAGCGGCTACTTCGAGCAATGTAGCAAAAGTTTACGTGTTGTGTTTGCCAACAAAAACGGAGGGGGCATCAACGCTGGTCAGCAGCTCACGGCTGTTCTCGCTGGCGATCGCGATATGCGACACACGTTTCTCACAGGCCACAGGAATAGACGGTCAACCCATCGACGTTGTCCCCCTGTAGGCAGCGTGCGTCTGTGGTAGAGTGTGGCGCCCGTCGGGGCTAAGCATGCTCGCGTTGATTTGATTATATACAAGCTGAGCCCTGGAAGAGGCAGAAACCGCATACGCCCGACTGTAAGGGCGTTTCTAACCGATCCCTTATAACGATTAGAGATTAGAGGAGTAAAAAATCTGTTTTACTTCTTTAACCGGCGCCTAGCTGATCCTTAACCGCCATAAGGGAGTATAATTTTTACTCCGGCCCAATCTTCTCCCCAAATTTACTCCATCATGCAGCCGCTGAGTAAAAGCCGCGCCTCTCCCTCGTGTCGCCTCCCGCCCCTGCAAAATCGCCGGTGCGACTCCCGGTGACTGCCTGCTGGCCCTATTGCTACCTCGTTGATTCTCATGCCCCCTGCCGCCCTTCTTCCCAACATTGAGCCCGTCCGGCCCCCGTTGCCGTCGCCGGAATCAAGATGAAACAGCGCCACCGCCGTCGGCATTGTTGATTCATCGGATATTGCTTCATTGCTTCTTCTTTTCTATTAGCCGCCGCATCTCACCTTGATTGCACACTGCTGAAGGCCATTCCCTCTCATCACCGCCGACCTGTTTGGTCAGAACGACACCGGCCGGCTGGTGCACCACCACCGCACCGCAAGTATTCGACGAATTGCCTAGGTGAGTTTTTTTGGTCATTTCTTTGTGAACCGAGCCGTTCGAATTGAACCTAGCCGTTTGAATTGTAGATGAAGAGGTTGAGGGAGATGGCCTTGGAGGACTCATCGTCATCCGAAGAGGAAGAAGACGATGATGATTTTGACACCGTTTTAGGCATGATTTTCAATGATGATGTTCGGCGGCCGAGGATAGGATCACAGTTTGGCCGCATACATATTAGCCGTGATAGAGCGGAGGGTCATGCCAAGTTCATGAGAGATTACATTGATTCAAAGCCAACCTACCCTGAGAAGTACTTTCACCGGTGCTTTTGGATGCACACAAGTCTTTTTCTGACCATTGCAAAAGCCGTTGAGAGATATGACGATTGGTTCAAGCTCCGAAGAAATGCATGTGGAGAGATAAGTGCAATCCCTCTGATGAAGTGCTTTGCGGTTGTTCGAGTCTTGGCATATGGGTATTCGGCTGATGCAATCGATGACTATGTCCGAATAGGTGAAGACACAATCTTGAAGGTTGTTCGAAGGTTCACTAAAGCAGTGGTCGTTGTCTTTGGCCCGGTGTACTGGAGAGCACCAACCGAGGAAGTTACCCAGAGGTTGATGACTGCAGGTGAAGCAACATGATGGTCAGGGATGCTTGGATCACTTGACCGTATGCACTGACATGGAAGAATTGTCCTACGTCATTACAAAAGCCACCATGGGCCACCTTGGTCAAAACAATTCCGTGTCCAAAAGGTAACAAAAATATTCACTTTGCCCAATGTCGAGAAGCTGCTGGGAAAGATGTTGAGAGAGCCTCTGGTGTGCTTTAGAAGCGCTTTGCAATTGTTCATGGACCTGCCGAGTACTGGAGCTCCAAGGTTCTATGACAGATCATGACTTGTTGCATCATAGTGCACAACATGATCATTGAAGACGAGAGAGATATGCCTGAGAACTTTCGGTACATCACCAATGGGACTCCGGTTGAGCCAGAATATGATACGAACATGATCTTGACATTCCTTGAGGAGCATCATAAGATCAAGAACCGTCAAGTTCATGCTCAGCTCCAACAAGATCTTATTGAGCATCATTGGCAACGTCTTAGCGAGTCCTAGCAGTTGTTCTATCACATGCTATTTGCTACATTTGAACCATTCAACGTGTTTAAATTTGAATAATTCGGTTTGTTAACTATAATCATGATTTGCTTGCACATTCAAATTTATATTTAGTTTCTATATGTGTGCTAATATGTAGTTACAATATATACTAGAATTGCAGAGTCTAACAGAAATATACTCCTTATATATAGGGGATCGGCTAGATCCGGTCAAAACTTAATGAAGTAAATATACTCCACTAAGGATTTACTTCACCGGATACTTCACTATTTTTAGAGGATCGGTTAGAAATACTCTAACAACGACAACAGCGACGAGAAAAGGGCGAGGGTGTAGGGGGAGAAGCACGGCGGGTTGGTCGTGCCGGTCTACATCAACCGTGCCGGCGACCGGAAAAGGGCGGCGAGGTCACCGGCGACGCCCGAGGCCACCGTCGAGGGAGAACGAAGAGTGTCGTCATCGGAGCGAAAAAGATTTTTACTTCAGCCGGCCACCGAAGAGCATATTTACACCTCGGGGTAAAATATCTGTTCTAGGGCGGATAAGAGAATGCCTAGGTGCAGTTTAGAGGAGCAAAACTAAAATTTTACTCTAAAGCTTTTTAGTGGCTCGGCTAGAGACGCCCTGACCATTTACTCCTATATATCCACCGCTAAGATGAAATCTTCTAAGTTTGGTGGCAGCTTTGTGTACACGGCGGGTAGCTAGGTTGAGACATTGTTCATTACCGAAAAAGGGTTTTCCCCCGCTTTATATACAAAGCAATTAACCGAGACAATCAACGATAGGTGCTGGGCTGAAAGCAGCACAGTGACGCTCAAAAGAAATGAACGAGAAAATGTAAGAGAAACAAATGCCGATAACGGGGGATCGACAAAAAACGAAGAAGCCTCGTGGCCGCTGCATCCACCGGAGATCGCCCACCAAGCTCCGAGCCTCCGAAGCACCGGTACCAATCAACATCTCCAAGAAGAGACGCGACTATGACGACGCTGCTGCCAAGGGTTTCCCCCAGTACGCGGTGACGAGAGAGGAAGGGTCGCCCCGACGCCCTCCAGGAAGGTCTGGCGGCACCCTCATGCGCCACCGTGTCGGTGTCGGCCAAGCCAACAGGGATTTCTTCCGATCCCAACCTCCACCTCAGGCACTCCAGAGCTCACCACCAAACTGACCACCACCCTGCGCCAACCCGGTCAAGAGGCTTCCCACGCTGTCTCACCACGGCACCGCGAAGCATGGCCTGCACAGTGAAGAAGAGGAGTCGGGACTAGGGCAGTAGCACCGTCGGCATGCGGGAGGGCCCCACATCCACCGTCGATGACGGTAGCTGACTGGACGCAATAGCAGAAACATACCAGGCCCGTGGCCGCACAGGCCCGGCTGGGATCTCCGAAGCCCGTAAAGTTCCCGCCTTCGCGCTACAGCCAGCACGCCGTCGGCGCCGCCGCCCCTTTCCAAGTCGCTCCCCTGCCTCCCCGCACAGAGAGCCGCCAAGTGGAAGCACTACCACCACGCGCACCGCCGGCCACCACCACCAGGTCACCGAACCGCCACGGGCCGAGCCACACCACCGCCGCACGCCTGCGACAGAGAGGAACCATCGCAGCCGCCGGGAGCCCGAAGCCGGACCTAAGCCACCGCCCGCGGCCCGCGCCGCCTGCCGGATGGATCCAGCCGCCGCGGCGAGGCGCGCTCCACCGCGGAGCCGGCCACGTCGTGCCACGCCCGCCAAGAGGCCGCGGGCCGCCACGCCGCTGCCACTACTAGGAAAAGGGCTATAGATGATATGGCCACTAATGGCGCACCAGACATGTGCTGCGCCATTACTATATACTAATGGCGCACCTGGTGTTTGGTGCGCCATTAGTAGTTTTGAAAAAAAAATAAAAAAAAAATTATTACTAATGGCGCACCGTGGTATAGTGCGCCATTACTAGTTGACATAGTAATGGCGCACCACAGCCACCGTGCGCCATTAGTAGTTTTGAAAAAAAAATTGTTAGTAATGTCAAGCCCCACCTCCCCTCGCCCCGTCGCCCCCCTCCCCTCGCCGCCCCCTTGCCCCACCTCCCCTCGCCCCGTCGCCCCACCGTCCCAA
>NC_057796.1:22986048-23014374 GCF_018294505.1 Triticum aestivum
GCCGCCGCTGCCCTAACCGCGGCCGTCCACCACCACCCCCTGCCCCCGGAGCCAAGGTGAGCATTTTTTTGTTTTTTTCTACTGTTTTTCTTTGCTGTTTAGGTTTAATTAGGTTATTGATAGGTTTAGGTTAGTGGTTGGTTTAGGTTAGTGCTAGATTTAGGTTTAGATAATTAGAAGAAGAAGAAAGTTGAAAAAAAGAAGAAGAAGTAGAAGAAGAGGAAAAAGGAAAAAAAGGAAGAAGAATAAGAAGAAAGTTGAAAAACAGAACAAGAAAGGAAGAAGGAGAAGAGGAGGAGGAGGAAGGAGAAGAAAGAAAAAAGGAGAACAAGAAAAGAAGAGAGGTGGAGAAGAAGAAGATGGAAAGGAAAAGGAAGAATGCATAACCACGAAATATAACCAAGAAATCATACAAAACATTAAAACAGTGGAAACTACGGCAAGGTTTTGACATCATTAAACCCACCCACATGATTGAAATAAAAAAACATAACTCTGCATATGCAAAGACAGAAGGCATAATAGAGAAACAAGACATCTCTGAGGACAGAACATCATTTTAGTAGGATGTAACAATCATTAGTCTTCGAGAAGAATGATATTAAATAACATAGTGGCATGTGATGTATTTGCGTACCGAAAATTCATTTGGCACTAGTCCTCGCTTAACAACATCATGGGTGGGAAGCGGGAACTTCGGAAGTGCATTGGTGTAGTTGATTATCTTCTACTCAAAATTTATGCTGCTATAATGTTGTATGATAATGTTGTAAGGGTACTAATTGGTCTCTTCTGCTGCTTATCAGAGATGGGGGGAAGCAGCCACCGCCGCTCTGCCTCACCGGAGTACGAGTTGGATGCTTTCGAGTTCTTCAGTGTCATACTTGGGACTTCAGTATCAGCCACGAGGCAGGTATATAAAATGAGAGATCTCCCCTTCACCCATCTCATTATGATAACTCTGTTGTTTGCTACATCACTCCTTGTCCCAAATTGCAGAGGCTGCCTGACACTTTTATGAACATGCTGGGTGAAGATCGGCCAGATAATGTGAAGCTCCGACATGCCGGCAGCGGGGTTCGTAGGCTGTGGGACGTGGAGTTGGTGATCGAGGAGGGCCACATGTACCTGTGCCATGGCTGGGAGAAGTTCTACAGTGCCTACGACCTGCGGACCGGGTACTTTCTTCTCTTCAGGTACGACGATGACGCCACAATGCTCATCATGAAGGTTTTCAACACGACTATGTGTCGCATGCGCTACGCTGACGACGAAGATGCCAGTGCGTTCTGCCACTTCTTATGCCTCTACATTTGGCTTTGTCTCACATCGATTGTTAACGGTCATTGTTGCATTTGGACAGGCAATGGGAGCAGCAGCAGCGACACTGGCTACAGCCAAAGCAGCAGCGATTATGGCTGTAGCAAAAGCAACAGCGATTCTGGCTTTAGCGAAAGCAGCAGCGATTCTGGCAGCAGCAAAGACAACAAGAAGGATGATCCGGACTGGAGTGGGGGAGAAGAGGAGCAGAGTGGGGATGAGGAGCTGCAGGATGACGATGGGCATCAGGCTGAGGATGACCTAGCGCTGGTGGTGGCTGACCAAGGGCAAGAGATGGTGGTGGCTGACCATGGGCAAGAGATGGTGGTGGCTGACCATGGGCAAGAGATGGTGGTGGCTGAGGATGACCTAGCGATGGTCGTGCCCGTCCTGCCTGAAGGTGGCCTCGCGATGGTGGTGGTGCCTGACAATGACCACGCACCGGTGGTGGCGCCGGCGATCCCACAGCTGGGCGACATGACCACGCCAATTGTGGTAGAAGACTACATCCCACAGCTGGCTCCACCGCCTCGCCGCTCTTGGCGCATCAGGCTGAGGAAGGAGAAGGAGAAGAACAATGAGAACTGAACTATGTCAGGTATGTCAGATCTCCAAAATGATATATATATACTTAGTTACCTATGCTATCTCTAATATGCTTAGTTTCCTATAGGTTAGCTCCAAAATTACTTATGTTAGCACAAAATGATCAAGTTTACATAATAAGCTTATAGTCTTCTTCTTATTCTTCTTCTTTTCCAAAATGACATATGTTAGCTTTATTTTACCTAAGTTGGCTCTAATATGCTAACTTAGAGCTTATATGCTTAGTTTCCTATAGGTTAGCTCCAAAATTACTTATGTTAGCACAAAATGATCAAGTTTACATAATAAGCTTATAGTCTTCTTCTTATTCTTCTTACTCTTCTTACTCTTCTTCTTTTCCAAAATGACATAGGTTAGCTTCATTTTACCTAAGTTGGCTCTAATATGCTAACTTAGAGAGCTTATATGCTTAGTTTCCTATAGGTTAGCTCCAAAATTACTTATGTTAGCACAAAATGATCAAGTTTACATAATAAGCTTATAGTCTTCTTCTTATTCTTCTTATTCTTCTTCTTATTCTGCTTCTAGTATTCTTCTAGTGTTCTTCTTCTTCTAGTATTCTTCTAGTCTTCTTCTTCTTCTCTTCTTCTTCTTCTTCTTCTTCTAACTTCTTGTTTATCATTTTGCAGATTTGATTTAATTCACGGAAGCTTGCATGGATGGAGTGCCTCTTTTTCATTTGTGTTTTTATTTCGTATCAATGTGAAACTTTTCTGAATTGATGGATAACGGTGTTGGATGAACAATGTGAAACTTTTGTAATATGTAACGATGGAACTATGTGTTGGCTATGTATGTATATATGATGAAACTTGTGTGTTGGATATGATTGTTATATGGATGCTTGTTGTATATATATGTGTTGGATATCTCATATGTGAAATAGTGACCTGAGATTAAGAAAAAACGAATTATTTTTTTTAAAATTGTTACTAATGGCACACTTCCATGTGGTGCGCCATTAGTATACCAGTTACTAATGGCGCACCTGTGGGATATTAATGGCGCACCTGTGGTGCGTCATTAGTATACCAGATACTAATGGCGCACCTGTGCTGCGCCATTACTAAAATATTCTAGTGGCGTGGTACTAATGGCGCACCTGTAGTGCGCCATTAGTAGGCCTTTTCCTAGTAGTGTGCGCCCCACGCCCGCACCCGATGAAGAGGCCCGCGCCGCCCCATCGCGCTGGAGGAAGAGCAAGCACCGCCGTCGCCGGTTGGGCTTCGCCCGGCCGCGCCCCCTGGGAGGAGGAGGGGAGGCTCGCGGCAGGAGGATCTGGGCGCCCTCCCCGGCCGCCTCGCGGGTGGCGGCGCGGGAGGGTTTGGTTTCGCCGCTGGATTGCTTGTTTACTGGCCTCTTCTAGTCGACATTGTTCATTTCGCAGGATGAATATTGCAAGATCTAGTATTTGTTGCATCAGTATGTACGCCGGATTGTGGTACAGCTAGCTGTGCTGTGTTGGTACTTTAATTATGGGATCTTGGTTCTTTTTTAATCTGGAGGCTGTGACAGAGAGAAGAGCCTAGATGTCATTGCCACAGCGTCTGTAAGATTCATAAATTCTTCCAACATCTCAATAAATAAATAGAACTCCCAACAAGAACTTTTGATATGTCTTCAGTACTAGATTGAGCAGCAGGAATCTTGCACTGAATTAACATTGCAGACCATTTTTCTCCACATGTTACAACATGCAACACTTACCCAAAGGCTCATGAAGTCATGATATAAGAAGCTAGCAAGCATTGCTTTCTTCCTGTCACTTCTCATACGGTCATACCCATCCATATAGTACAATGGCTAGCAAGCAAATATGCAAGAGAGCGAAAGCAAGCTGAATATGATTCAAGTTTAGAGCCTTGTCCATTGGAATGTGAGGAATCAGAAACACATGCTGACTTCGTTGGATGTATAGGCTGAGATTCAGAGGTACACATAGATTTTGGGCAATGCTACAACTGTAAACGAAGTGGTAACATATCACAGTGTTTCGCAGCTGATCTGCAGCCATGTCTGAAAGAGTTTATAGGATCCTGAAAGCCGCCTTTTAGGATAGCAAGCAATAAATTAATTAATTAATATAGGGGTTTCCTTGTCAAAATAAAAGAAGACGCACGATCCAAAAGTGTGCTGAAAGTATTGGGAGTAACAATGGAGGCACACACTGTCTATTAGCAGCCAAGCATGTGAAAGCTAGTCCAGCAACCGCAATAACTTTGATGGAATGATTTGTTGGGTTTGTATTGGGAGGAATGGTACAGGAACAATTTGTGTTCTGCTACTGGTGGAATTGTAATGAGATAGCCCCGGGAGCTATTCAAACTAAAATCTTTTTTGCTGGGGTCGACAAACATAAGTTGTTGCTTTGGTAGTGGTACTAAGTACCTTGACATATTGAGAGTCATTTTTCAAATATATGCCTTACTTTAGATAGAGAAGAAATGTCACATTGAATTAAATTAAATTAATGGCAAAGACATTTTTATTTGTGTGTTATATAGCATGCAACACCTGCTCAGAAGCTCACAGTACAAGATGATGTGGCTCGTTAGCTTTTCCTCTATCACTTCCATACATATCCATCCATACCAGAATACAAGACAAAGAGCAAGGTGAAGATAATTGAAGTTAGCAGTCCGATAGGAACATGAACTGACTATGTAGGATGTATATACTGAGATACAGGTGATCCACCAGCACCGTGTTGTTCAGTAAATCTTGTGTTGAGTGATAATAGTGCTACCTAGATGTTAGTCAATGTTACCACGCCGGGACAAACAAGCCAATTGTTCGTGTTTTTTTGTTGCGAGCAATTTTTTTTTTAAGCCCAGAACCGTAGAACAATCGTTCTACGGTATATTTTCATTAATATATAAAATAAATCTTAAAAGTGGATTTCGAGAAGGCTTATGATAAAGTAAAATGGCCTTTTCTTCAGCAGGCAATGCGTATGAAGGGTTTTAGTGAAAGCTGGAGGCACCAGGTGAATACTCAAGTCCAGAAAGGTAGTGTCGGAATTAAGGTGAACGATGACATCGGTCACTACTTCCAGACGCATAAGGGGTTGAGACAAGGGGATTCCATGTCACCTCTTCTGTTCAATATTGTGGCAGATATGCTGGCCGTCATTATTGGCAGGGCCAAGCAACATGGCCATGTAGAAGGTCTAGTTCCTCATCTGATTGATGGAGGAGTGTCCATTCTACAATATGCTGATGACACTATCCCTTTCATGGAACATGACATGGCTAAGGCACGTAATATGAAACTTATCTTATGTCTATTCGAACAATTGTCTGGATTAAAAATTAATTTTCATAAGAGCGAGGTGTTCTGCTTTGGGAAGGCTAAAGAAGAGGAACATACTTACAGACAATTGTTTGGATGCGAAGTAGGTGCTTTACCATTCAGTTACTTGGGTATTCCGATTCACCACCGTAAACTCTCCAATAAGGAATGGAAATGTATTGAAGAACGAATTGAAAAAAAACTCAGTTGTTGGAAGGGTAAGCTGATGTCATATGGAGGTCGACTAGTTTTGATTAACTCAGTATTGACTAGCATGCCAATGTTTTTACTTTCGTTCTTCGAAATTCCGAAAGGGGTCCGCAAGCGGCTTGATTTCTTTCGATCTCGTTTCTTTTGGCAATCTGAGGAGTCCAAGAGGAAGTACCGTCTCGCACGATGGGATATCCTTTGTCGACCTAAAGACCAAGGGGGGCTCGATATTGAGAACTTGGAAGTTAAGAATAAATGCCTTATGAGCAAATGGTTGTATAGGTTAGAGACAGAGCCGGAGGGCATGTGGTCTCAAATCCTACGCAATAAATACTTGCACTCGAAAACTCTAGCCCAGGTTACTATCAGACCGAATGATTCACCGTTCTGGAAGGGACTTATGAGAACGAAAGATTTGTTCTTCCGTAGTATCAAATTCGTGATTGGCAACGGGATGTCAACAAGATTTTGGGAGGACACGTGGCTAGGAGAGACACCTCTGGCCTTACAATATCCTACCCTTTACAATATTGTGCAACGTAAGGAAGATTACGTAGGTATTGTCTTTCAAAATATTCCCTTGAACATCCAGTTCCGACGTACGTTAGTGGGGGAGAGATGGACAGCCTGGATGCACCTGGTTCGGAGATTGATCGAAGTTCAACTCTCCAACAGGCCAGACTCCATGCACTGGATGTTAACTAAAAATGGGATATTTACGGTGAAATTATTTTATACGGATTTGATTAATTCTGGCCCCCTCTCAAGATCACTTCATATTTGGAAGATTAAGGTTCCTTTGCAGATTAAAATTTTCATGTGGTTTGTTCACAAGCAAGTAATACTCACAAAGGATAACCTAATTAAGAGGCGATGGGTAGGAAACGCGCGATGTTGTTTCTGTGCTCAAGACGAGACAATACAACATTTATTTATTGAATGCCCACTTGCCAAGTTACCGTGGAGAACGATTCATATAGCTTTTAATATCACCCCCCTATAGATATTGCGTCTTTGTTTGGGACGTGGTTAGCTGGGGTTGAACAGTTCACGGCAGCTCGTATTCGGATTGGAATATGTGCGTTATTATGGGCTATATGGAATTGCAGAAACGATGTGATATTCACCAGACAACACAACTTAACTTTTTTGCAGGTTATCTTCAGAGCTACAGCTTGGATCCGTACGTGGTCCTTACTCACTCCTATGGACTCCAGGGAGCCTTTGGTTACTGGGTGCAACCAATGGGAGTTGGTGGCTCGGGCTATATTCAACCGGTTCGGATGGCGATCGCATAACAGGATAGGAGTCTAGAGAGATTGTCCTCATTATTACCATACCGGTTGTCTTTGTCCGCTTGTACTTTTCAGTTTTTATGCCTTGTGCTCTGCTCCGTTTGCGAGCTGTAAGACTTTTGCGGTGATACTTTCGGGATTTTTAATAAAAGGGCTGCATGCATCATTATGATGCAGAGGCCGGGGGTATACCTCCATTTCAAAAAAAATAAAGTAAAAGGTACAAAAGTTCAGCAACAATGGATCAACCTACTCCAGTTTTCTCTAACATAAGAGACTAATTAAAAATTATTCAACACCCACTGTATGAAATCAGTGGAATGTTTATCTTTGATCTTGTGCTGAAGAAGAAGCTGCTCTGCTTTGAAAGAGACCTTCCAAGTCTGCGCATTGTGTTGGATGTTTCTGAAGACCTTTCCATTTCTCTGAGTCCAAATGACCCAACATCCAGTCATAATTACTTCAAGAGCAAATTCCTTCGGCAGGAGCCTTGCAGCAAGCATACAATTTTCAAACACTGATGTGCCTCTGAGTCTGTTAGGGATAATCCGATCCCAGCATGCACATGCAAAATCACAGTCCCACAACATGTGCATCAAGGTTTCATCACAGTCATGTGAGCATGAGGGACAAGTTTTGTCATCCAGGTGCATTCCCCTCCTAGTAAGCATGTCTCTAGTGTTGACTCGGTCATGAGCAATGAGCCAAAAAAAAGATTTTATGCTTGAGCCTGGCTGTGCTTTTCCAGATGAGTTTGAAGAAGGGATGCTCCTCATGGGTGTCAACAATCGCCTTGTACATTTTCATTGAGGAATAGTTCCTTGGGTGCTTGTTACATATCCATCTATCTTTCTGCTGGCTGTTCAAAGTAGGAAGAGTAGATTCAAGTTCTGTGAGTTGCTCAAAGGCCAAATTTGAGAGGGGCAGGTTGAAAAGATCAGTGTGGTCGGGAGTATCCATAAAAGATTTGAGGGTGATTTTGTCATCTTTTGCAAAGGAGTGGAGCTGAGCAAACTGTTCCTTTAGAGGGGTGGTGCTCCATGAATCACACCAAAAGAGAATGGAATCCCCAGAGTGTGCTGAGCATGTGGAGGCTCTTTTGAATTTAGGCAGAAGTTTCAGGTGGGCTTTCCACCAGAAAGAACCCTGCTGGGTATCTGTTGGTGGAGCTTCACTGTAATATGTCTCCCAGACTAGATTGACCCAGGGAATATTCTCCCTATTAAGGAACTTGTAGATATTTTTCATGAGAAGAGCCTCATTGTGAGATTTAACATCCAATATCCCAAGCCCTCCCTGCTTTTTGGGCCTACAAACCTTGTCCCAAGCAACTAGGCAGATACCTCTGTGCTCTTCACCAAATTTTCTCCAGAGGAAGTTTCTGAGATATTTATTAATCTGATCTATAACCCCAGCTGGCAGTGAAAGGGTGCACATGTAAAAGATTGGCAAAGCAGCAAAAACAGACTTAAGAAGCAAAATTCTTCCATCATATGAGAGCATTGTAGAACAGCCTATGAGTCTTCTCTCAATCTGTTGCATAATAGGGTGAAAATCTTCAATTTTGGCTTGGATAAACCCATTGGCAATCCCAGATAAGTGAAGGGAAAGCTTCCTTGTTGACACCCCAAGATGTTCAATATGCCCTGGAGGTTGCTTGCGGTTACATGCATGGGTACCAGAACTGACTTGTGGTAATTGACTCTCAAGCCAGTGAAATCAGCAAAGTGCAGCAAGAGGTTTTTGACTTGATTGATTTGACATGTACTTGCAGGGAGAACCAATATGGTGTCATCAGCATATTGAATGACTGGGAAGTCAGGACATGAAGAGTGCTGCAGAGGTGAGTGGATGAGATTGTTGTTCATTGCTGCATTAAGTATAGATTGAAGGAGATTAGCAGCCAGTACAAATAGCAGAGGAGAAAGTGGGCCCCCCTGCCTGACACCTCTCTTGCAGTGAAAAACTTTCCCAGGTACACCATTGAGGAGAACAGAGGATGTACAAAAATTGAAGATTTTTTCCATCCACATTAACCATTTATCTCCAAATCCTCTGGCCTTAAGAATAGTCAGAATAGTTGAATGCTCAATGAGGTCAAAAGCCTTTTCAAAATCTAGTTTTAGAACTAAAATTTGCTTTTTGGACATATTGCACTGATGCAAATATTCAAAAGCCCATGCAAGACAGTCTTGGATTGTTCTGCACCTGAGAAAGCCATACTAGTGTGGATGGACCAAGTTAAGAATCACCTTTTGCAGTCTGTTTGCAAGAAGTTTGGTAATGATCTTGATGGAGCAGTTTAAAAGAGATATTGGCCTGAAGTCATTGGCATTAATTGGAACATCCTTCTTAGGGATCAGAGTAATGTATGAAGCATTGATGCTCTCCAGCTGGCAGTTCCCTTGATGAAAATCTTCAATGAGCTTATAGAAGTCTGCTGAAATAATATGCCAGCAAGCCTTGATGAAATTTCCATTGAAACCATCTGGCCCAGGAGCTTTATTTGTGGGCATCTCTTTTATCACTGCATCAATTTCCTGTTTGGAAAATGGCTCTTCTAGGCATTGCAAATCATCTCTTCTGGTGAGCAAATCTTGCAAATATAAGGGGTTACTGGTGCTGTTGGATTGTCCAAGTCTCTCTTTAAATGCTGCTCTGAGGATGGTAGCTTTGGCAGTGTGCTCAGTAAATTCATTGCCTGACTCATCTTGTAGCACAGAGATGTGATTATGCCTGTATTTAAAAGTTGCTTTGGCCTGAAATTTTTTAGAATTTTCATCCCCAAATTTCACCCATTTAATGGTAACTCTTTGCTTCCAATATATTCTCTGATAATCTAGGAATTTCAGAAGATGAGCTTTTAATATTTCCCTGCCATTGAACTCTACAGTAGAAAGCATACGAAATTCCTCAATGGTCTCCCAGAAGGCAATTAAGTCATTGGAGGCATGAATGATGGCAGCCAGATTAGAAATGGACTTGGACCAGATTTTCAAACCCTTTCGTAACCTTTTAAATTTTGTTGTGATGACTTTGGCAGAATCCAGTTCATCCACTTGCTGGTGCCAAATCCTTTCCACCACTGCCTGAAAGTCAGGATGTTCAAGCCAGTAGTTTTCAAACCTGGAAATATTGGATTTTGGAATTGGTGTTCCAATCTTGATGATACAAGGAGTGTGATCTGAGACAGGTTTAGAGAGAGGAAGAACTAGAGTATTGGGATAAGAAGTTGTCCAATGTTCTGAAGTGAAGACCCAGTCAAGCTTTTCCAATAGTGGTGCCTCTTGCATGTTGCTCCAAGTGAATTTTCTGCCTTTGAGAGGAATTTCCACCAGATCCAAAGTACTAATAGCCTCATTAAACTTCATCATGTTGTGGAAATCTCCAGGCCCTCTGTTTCTGTTATCAGGATATCTTATGTAATTGAAATCTCCTGCAATAACCCAATCTGTGTCTGATGGCATTTGTATATTCTGAAACCAATCCAGGAAGTCTGCTTTACCCTCTGTGTCACAAGGCCCATAAATGTTGGTTAAAATCCAAGAACTAGCTATGTGGACAGATGTTAATCTGATAGATATGGAGTAGGAATTTTTTAAAAGACATTCCCCATGGAAAAGATTGTCATTCCAAGAAATTAAAAGCCCTCCAGATGCTCCCACTGATGGAACATAGTCAAATTTATTGATTCTAGCCGGGCAGAATTTTTTCAAATATTCACTGTCAAGGTGCTCTCTTTTGGTTTCTTGCAGGTAGATTATGGAGCAGTTATTGTCTTGGATTTTGTTGGAAATGGATAGCCACTTGTTATTGGAATTTAAGCCTCTGACATTCCAGTTAAGAATATTCCAAGATCTATTCATTGTGATAAACTGTTCTGACCAACTGATAGAGAAACCAGAGGAAAACAAAATATCCAGAGTACAAAAGCCAGCAAATAAAGCTTGAGAGGGCAATCATAATACAGTACATCCAGGATCTCATCATTACAGTCTGAAAGAGCATCATATTACAAAGTTGCAAGGACAATTTTGACAACATGCAGTTATTCATAGCACTTGAACTACTGGTAGGAAGGAAACCCTTCTATTCCTTGCTGTCCTTCCCTTTTCCTCCTTGCTTAGATCTTTTCTTGGCCAGCATCTCCTCTGATGTGTCCTTAGCATCCACCTTGCAATAAGAGGAGTTAAGATTTTTAACGATTTTACTGCTCCAGAGGGGAGGTTTTGCATGGCAGGGAAGACAGTTCCTATCTTGGCAGGAATTTTTCTTGAAACCATTACAAAGTTGTTGTAGTCCCAAACTTCGTCTTACCTCAGACTCTACAACAGGAGCTCTCTCTTTTCTCTTCCCCTTGAGATGCAAGGCACTAGTGAAGGAAGTGATATGTTCTGAAAGGTGACTCTTCTTGTTTTTCCCAGCTTGAGGAGTGGAGAATGGTTGACTAAGCTCCTTTCCACTTGGTTCCTGTGAACATGATGGAGCCACAGAAACAGGGCAGCTTTTAGGGATGTGAAAAGAGCAAAGTTCTCCAGATTCTGATCCTTCTAGAATAATGCGCCACATAGGGGGAAAAAGGAAATTCTTAGCCCATTCAAATCTGAGAGGATCCAGAAGGGTGAAAGAAAAGAACATTACCCATTCCGCGGGCACAGTAACATGCTAAGATTCCTCTGTGGCAGTAGCAAAGTGCTGGGACCATTCTTTCAATCCTGCTTCAGTCAAGTTTTCCTGGTCATTGAGAGATTCATCAGTAAATTCTGAGTGCTCAATGCTTCTGAAAAGCTGAAGGAATCTGCCTTTGACTGGGAATCCAGGTGGTGGAGCTGAGGTTTCTGAAGGTTGAGTTTCAGAGCATGCATCAAGAGGTTGAGTTGGCAAAGTTGATGTTGGAGTTTCAGCAGAGGAACCTTTGTTATTATCACTATCAGAGAGTGGTTGTGGTTGTTCAATAATCTCTATTTCTTCATCCACAGGAGAACTGTAACCTGAATCTGGTGAAGCATTGACAAAAGCCACTGCTGGATCAGCAAGCTTAATGAGAGGACTCAGGTTCTCATCATCATTCAATTCCCAGTTGATAGCAAAGGCTTGAGGAACAGAGTTAAGGTCAAGCACTGGCAGAGCATGAACATTCTCAGCCTGCAAAACTGGTGCGGCAATGGGTTCCTCAGGGAGAAAATGTTCTGCCAGGTTCAGATCAGGGCCAAGATGCCCATCCACATTTAGATCTAGCCCAGGCTGGGGTGGTTGAGCCCCCAAAGGCCCAGCCAGGTTGAGATCAGGCCCAGGTGACATGGGTTCCAAAGGCCCATTGAGATTTTCCATAGGCTCAATATGGCACAACAAATTCAAAACCGCATTTCCCTCTAAGATTGGAACATGCTGCTCCTGCTCCAAGATCTCATTTCACCCCAAAGAAAGTGTTAAACCACTGTGATCATCCATATCTGGCAGTTCTGCATGGATATTGTCATTATCTGGGATATCAAGAGGCTGCATTAGATCAGCAAGTTCAAGAAGTTCTCCATCTTCTAATTCTTGATCAATGTGATTAGCTGGGAGAGCCCAGTGGCCCCATCCAGGCATCTCTTCATCTGCTTCTAGAGGTTCCTCATTGACATCCAAGTTCTGATCTGCATCTTCAGCCTGATGTTGCTGGATTGGCCCCAGGAAGTGGTTGAGTTGATTGGGATGGAAATTCAGATTGACAGGCTCAGGGTGAGGATTTCCATTGTTTGGGATTGGATCTTCGTCCGGCGGCCCACCTCCCAAGAGTTCTTGTTGAATGATCACCACTGGAACTGTCCAAGATTCCGCATTGCTAGTATCACTTTCACCCACCACAATGCTAGTAGGAATATCTCTGAGAGCATCAACTTTGACCTTAACCATCAGCGCAGTCTTGGTGCTCCTGGCTCTGTCCCAAAGCACCAGCCTTCCAAAACTCCTAACAGCATTCGCTACCTCATGGATCTCTCTTTTGTCAAAGGGAAAACTAATTAGCAGAACCCAGACATCCCTAGTAAAATTCATATTCCTCCAGTTCAAACCCTGATTATGCCTTTGAAAAATGACATGAATGTCTCCAAATACATGCGGGCTTTGAGTAACCAGAGCATCTCTATCGAAAGAAGAGTTTAACTTAACATATGCTTGTCCAAAAGGGCAGGGACAAATCTCAGAGAAATCAAGATGCTTTACATCACGGATAAACTCTCCCAAAAGCTATCTGACATTAGCAAAGGGTACCTGAAGATCTGGCATTGGGATGAAGGTAGCAATTGCCCACTCTTCATGAACTAGAGCAGAGGGAGCCGAGATCACTTGAACACGAGCGGGTCGCCCTTCCACTTGAATCGCCTGATGTCCTCTTGGAACAAACGGCGGCGGATCGAAGGGGAAGGTCGCCATGCTTGCCAAACTCGCACGCTGGTGAGATTGCCACTATGCGTAGGAGGCAGGGATAGCAGGTCTGCGTTCTGGCAGAGGGGGATTGGAAGGAGACGGAGAGGGGATTGCGGTGCTGGTAGGTAAGGTAGTAATGGGGGGGATTGGATTATCCTGCAAATCCGTGGAAGCACGAGCCAAAGGCGGTCTACGTGCATTGGAGCTTGCTATGGCAGGAGGAACAGAAATCGCGGCAGACTGTGGATTTGACAGAACAGGGGAGACGGAACGGCACCCACTAGCAATGTGACCCCACCGTTTACATTTCCGACACTTGATACGGTTTTGACAGGCAGATCTGGGGTGGCCCGATAGAAGGCAAGGGACAAAGAAGGCCTGGGACGTACCGGGCCCATTTTGAGCTTGGGCCTGATCCGGGCCACTCCTGGACGCAAGAGCCAGCGTGTGGGCCTCCACATCATTTTGAATAGGCGAAGATGGTGCCCCTTGAATGCCGTCAAGCGGGGGAAATTGAAGTCTATTGAAAACAGAAGAAACCGGGATTAACGCAGCCGATCTAGCGTTCGGATCTTGCCGATCTACATGGGAGGTACGAGGATTGTTGCTGATGGAATTGGCAAAGAAACGAGGAGCATGAACAGCATCCGCGTATGAATTATTCTTACGACCTCTGATGACTTCAGTCTAGCCTTCTTCAAGCTCCGGCGAAAAAGGATCGCCGATTTGACGAGATTTAGGTCCACTAGGGCCCCAGAGCAAGAAACCCATGTTAAAAAGATGCGATGAAATGTTACCTCCATTATAGATGCCACACCCCACATCGAGAGAAGAGACAGAGAATTTGAATTGGTTCCACTGGATGGCCTTCACATTGAAGGAGGAAGCCCGGCCTCCAAAACACGATAGCAGGATCGTGCCCACCGAGGCCTCTGAAAGCTTGATCTTCGAGCGGGTGAATTCAGCAACAAGAAAGAATTCTCGGAGCCCTGGTTCTGATGCATAGATGATTGGCTTTCGAAGGCGATCCCATATCCTCTTCTCAAAGGCTTGCCCTTTGGAGAAGTCCAGATCTGCGAGGGACATGATGAAGCAGGGAGTTGGGAGGGATTGGAAGGTGGCCGGAGCCGCCGGAATGGCAAGCTACGGGAGGGCTGTGTCCGCCGTGGCCGGAGCGGCCAGCGGCGCTAGGCGGAGAGTATTGTTGATCTCTGTTTGTTGTTGCGAGCATTAGCAAAGAACAAACTAGATTTTCGTTTGCACGCTTTATTGCCTTCTAGGTCGAGTCTATGTTAAAATTCACTTAAAAGGTTGTGGATTTTTTGTTACACCAACAAGGAACCTACGGGATTGTGGACTGCAATATTTTACATCTCTACTTATACTGTCCAAAAAGGTGAGGAGTGTCTTTGGTCGACACTGTATGATAGTACCATTGGGGCTTCATGGGTTTCAGTCCCATTCATACCGTTTGGTAAATGGCTGTAAATTCTCCCACCAAATGAACTTATGATATGCCTTAAATGATAGTAGTAGATAGAGCAGAAATCATGCATTGAATTGCATGTTACAACATGCAACACTTACTCAAACGTTCATGATATAAGAGGCAGCAGAATTGCTTACTTCCCCCCATCTCTTCTCATACCCATCCATATTATACAATACCTAGCAAGCAGAAATACAAGAGAGAAAGCAAGCTGAAGATAATTCATGTTCATAGTCTTGTAAATTGGAATGAGAGGAATCGGAAACACGTGTTGGCACTGTTGGATTTATAGACTGAGAGCAAGATCCCGCCGACGCACAACTTTCATAAGCTCAATTTGTATTAGGGCTTGACAATACAGGGCCGACATTGGGCAATTCTACAGCTATAAACAAAGTGGTACTGGACCATGATATTTGGCACCAATCGGCATCTTAGGTCATAGTTTAAAGGATCGAGAGTTAACAAATGTAATTAGCCGCACACATGTCCCTCTCAGGAAACACTTCTTCGATACAACCACCTAAACACATCAATTGACGAGATCTGTCCATACCCCTTAATAATAAACGGTAGGATGGTCTTTCCCGAAAATACCCTGCGGAGATCTGTCAAGTTCTAAGTTTTGGGACAGCCCATTAGTGAGTACGTACTGTAGCATGGATTTGGAAATCCAAAAAAATAGTGCGCCAATTAGGCATCATACACAGGACCTTCAGGGGTTGCGAAATTGCTATTGGCCACGAGAACCATAACAATTAGGTGATACGTATGTAGCGCAGTCCCTTATCACCTATAATGGACGTACATCAGGAGTTTTTTTATTACAAATGCTGCAGCAGATCAAAATTGGTACTGTACAACCGGGCTGGCCATTCTAGCTAAAGCGTTTTTGATAGCTAAAAAAACTAATGTGCTTTTTCATCGTTTGGAATATATTTTGAAAACATTAATATTTTTACATATACAGACCGTTTTTCAAAATTTGAACTTCTTTTGCAAACGTGATTTTCTTTTAAATTTGTGAAGTTTTTTTTTATGAAAAATGCTATGATTTTGTGAATATTTCTCAAATTTTAAGAACCGTTTTTCAGAATTGTTCACATTTTTTTATGAAACTTCTGACTTTTTTTGAAAATACAAATAATTTATGAAATTTGTGAACATTTTCTTGAAAATGTGAACAATTTTCAATTTATGAACCTTTTTGAAATGCCCACACTTTTTTCAAATTAGCGAGCATTAATCAAAAACACAAACATGTTTTCAAATGTATGTGTATTCTTTCAAATATACTAACATTTTATGAAAACATTTCTTATTTTCTAAGGCCTAAGCACTTTTTCATTGCAATTATTTTTGTTTTTCTTCTCTTTTCGTTAATTCATTTTTCTACTTTTGAACTTTATTATTCTTTGTGAAACTTGTTCAAAATTTTGAAAAATTGTTTGGCATTACATAAATGTTCTTGTTTTCAAATATTGTTTTAAATTCTAAAAAAAATCTGGAATTTCATAAAACATTCCAGTTTTCAAATTATTTGTTCACAAATTTACGAAATGTATGCATTTCAAAAAAGTTGATACTTTTTTTAAAGTACATGGTTTGCAATTTTTGTTTGAAATTTTCATAAATTTTTCGTAATTTGTTAACAATTTTGGAAAAAGGTGTTCAAGTTTGTAAATTTTCATACACACTTCAAAATTCCAAATTTGTTGACAAATTTCAACAAATTGTTAGAAAACAAATGTCATGTTGACCGATAATGACGGGAATTACAAATACACTTATCTAAACTAATATATTTTAGGCTATGGATAAATGATCCCAACGTCTTGTAATAGCCTGGCACGGACATATGAGGCATCAATGCCAGGTTTGAATGACTTCCAACACCGTTTACATGTAGCGACTGGTCCGACCATTTATCGGCCTATTTTCACCAAGAAATCTCAAGAAAATGTAAAACTTTTCAATAATCTAAACAACTTGGCATTGTGCCTTCAATTGGTCATAGAAGCTCGTGGAAAACATTTGGGTTATTTGATGGATGTCGAAAAACACCGAGCTTTCAAACGGATTTTTCTGGCCTATCCGAACGCCCTCCGTTGAACATAGTCTACTTTTGGACATCCTTAAAATGAACCATACTTTTGCAAGAAGCTAGGCACATGCCTGGTTTGGACGATTTTGGACGCCGTATGCAAGTGGTGACACATCTGGTCATTTATTGGCCTTTTTAACCAAGAAAACTTTAGAAAATGCAAAAACAAAATACAAACAATTTGGCATGGTGCCTTGAATTGTCATACAAGGCCATGAAAAAATGGGGCCATTTAAGGGATGTCGAGAAATGAGGTGCTCCCAAACATACCCTTCTGGCCTATCCGAACACTCTTCATTCAACATGATATTTCTTTGGAGATCTCGGGAGAAGCCCCAACTTTTGCAAGCAAGTCGGCATGCCCATTTTAGGCATCTATGCTTGCTTTGAATGACTTCCAACACCGTATGCACGTTGTAACACGTTCTGCCATTAATCGCCTTTTTTCACCGAGAAAACTCCAGAAAATGCAAAACTTGGCAAAATATCAAACAATTTAGCATGGTGCCTTGAATTGATCATACAAGTCCATGAAAAAAATTGGGTGATTTAAGGGATGTCGAGGAATGAGGTAGTCCAAAACAAATCCTTCAGGCCTATTCGAACACTCTCCATTGAACATGGTATTCTTTGGAAATATCAGGACTCACCCCAACTTTTGCTAGCAAGTGGGCATATGCCTTTGTTATGCATATATGCTTGGTCTGAATGACGTCCGACGACATATGCACGTTGCGACATGTTCTGCCATTAATTATCATTGTTTTACTAAGAAAACTCTAGGAAATGCAAAACTTGTCGAAAACCCAAACAACTTGTCATGATGCCTTGAATTGGTCATACGAAGCCCTTGAAAAAAATAGAGCCATTTCAAGGATGTCGAGAAATAACATGCTCTCAAACGGAGCCTTCTGGCCCTAGAACACACTTCGTTAACCATGGTCTACTTTTGTATATCCTTGAAATGATCCCAACTTTTGCCACGGGGTGGGCATGTCCCTCATAGATTTGAACAATTTCCGACACAGTATATGCAAGTTGCGACACGTCTAACCATTTGTCGACCATTTTTGACCGAGAAAACTTTAGAAAATGCAAAAACTTGTCGAAAACCCAAGCAACTTGCCTTGGTGCCTTGAATTGGTCATAAAAGGCCATGAAAAGAAATATTGGGGGAATGGATGCCTACCATGGGCATGCCACCTGCTGGCAAAAGTTGGGGTTATTTCCAGAATATCCAAAAAAACACCGTGCACGTAAAACTGTCATTTTAAGTTTGTAACATCACTAATAAATACAAAATGATAGAATTAAAAACAACAAATGCTTTTAAAAAAGCATTGAATAAATATTTAAAGGAAGAAAGAATTTAAAATAGTTACTTAAAACTGTTATTTTGGTATTTATATTTTTTGAACAGGTTTCAAAAACATAATAAAGATTAAGTAGGAGAAAAAATAAATTGACTAAAAAAGAGACAAAAACAAAAAATATAAAACACAAATCTTAGGCCGTGCCCAACTAAGCGACGGCATCGCTCCTGTCGAGCGACTATTGGAATTTTTTCAGAATTTAAAAAATGTTCTCGTTTTCAAGAAAAATATTCACAAATTGATAAAAATGTTCGGGAAAATTTAGAGCACTTTTTTATATCACTTATTGTTCGCATTTCTGAAAAATGTTTTCGAATTTAATTTTTTCTCCGTGCTCCCCGAAAATATTTGTTTTCACAATTTTGTTTGTACTAGTCAAAAAATTAGTCGCATTTTGACATTTTGAACATGTTTTAAAGATACTTTATTGACAGCAAGCCTTTGGTGAAAAGTAAAGCCAGACACAGTAAGTAATGGACTGGCTGAGTATATTAAAAAAGATTTTAGGAACACTTTGTGAACCGGCTTTCTTATAATCATCCGTAGAGGCGTTACTAAAGAGTAAGAGCATGGATAAGATAACCAAAAGTTTAGTGTCTTATTGATATGAGTGGTAGGTATCTGGAATAGACGATAACTGTGTTAGATGGATAGGCGGGGATACAAATGATCTCGCACCACCTTTTTTCTTGATAACACTTGAACTGAGCTATGGTAGAACTGCAGAGATTTTTGTCAATGCTATAGTTGTAATGACGGTGGCACCAAGCCCCGTGTTCTCTGAGTTCAGAATTAATGCGGACAAGGCAATAGCTTTCAGCACGCCCCTTGTTCAGAAAAGTTTAGGTGTAACCTTTTTACTGCATGGACAGAAGTCGGACAAAATCAATGAACTACGACATCTGTACTTAACTAAAGGACTAAGGGCAACCATCCGCTATGCTATTAGTTTGCTTAAGAATAACTAGTAAGCTTGCACGTGCAACGCACGTCTGTTAGACGATAAGTACATCCTTTTGTAAAATATCCGTGCGATTCCTAACTTAGTTATTTGAAGTGCATTGTTTGACCATTTACGATGGTTTGAACAGTGGGCAAAAAGGGATCTTCAGACACCAAACAAGATCTCTGAGTCGACCAAAACAGAATCCACAAACTAAGATAACATCATCCATAAGCTGCCATAAACATCTCATCGCTTCTCCTCTTTCTCCCATCGGCAGCCTTCTTCATCTGGGCTCCCAACTGGTGCTGGTTCGTCATGTCGACACGGAGCTTACCATATGCATCTAATCGCCCTGGACCCCTGAATGGCCATAGCAAGCTCCTCTTTTAGAATCTGATAACCAGCCCTCGAGCAAGGGAGGCGTAAACACGGAGAAAAAGAAACATATCATACTTGCGAGCACACCTTGGGAAGATGTCTCTTCCAGCTAGTCCTTGTATGTTGAGCCTCCAGTGACATGTTCTTGCGGTGGTGGTCTTTGAAAATTCCAATGGTCGGAACCAGCATAGAAGAAACCTTGTAAAACAATGGACGTGTAGACTAATGAAACTGATTGATTTCTGATGTAACAATTTTTTAAAGGGGACATGGTAACACAAAACACATGTTTCGAAAGATCAAAAGTAGTAAAAAATTATATAGTGGTGTCTTCATAGGTTTTGCCGGTGTGATAGCGACGAAAATTTTGTCTTCTTGAAATACGTACATATGACATCTTCCAAGAAAGAAATTATTTATGTACTTGCATTTCACAGGCCGACCAAACCGTCATCTGGCTTAACTTGAAGGGGCAGAACTCAACGCTGTTCGACACACGGAAGGTTGTTGGCACATAAGGGTAGTTCTATGTCATACTAAATCACAGTTTAAGCATAATTGATCTGTTGGTGTGCCCAAGAAAAAGAAGTGCAATGCATGTCTTTGATATAAAATTCACAATTTTATTAATCTTGCATGTACAATTTATGTTTTTGATTGATATGCACTCCGTAAAAGAATACAAGCTCACTAATAATAGTCTGATCGTATCTCTTATACAGAAGCTGAAACTAATGTTTGGCCCTAGCATTACACCATTAAGCACCTGAAGTCATTCTTATTCCAAATAAAAGCACCATAACCGAAGCAACCAACAAACTAAACTCTAGAACATCAACGGATAATCAGATCAATCCTTCTCTAAAGCTCGCATGACAGAAATGTCAAATTCTAACCTAGTTGAAAAATATTGTATAGGGTACATGGTACACCCACCTAATAAATATAATAGATCGGCATCATTACGTCTATATGCAATAAATTATGCACCAAATACAATTTGATAAAATCTGGTAAATCTAATTTTTCTCGTTCCATATATTAGTTTTTTAGATATAAGAGGAGAAATATTTCATGGATAGTTAAAGTCCTCACTCAGGCTTAGAATTAGAAGAAACAAGCATTAGAACTGCATTTGCTCGATCCTTGAGTGAAACCTTGGTTGTTACCTCTCCCAAGAAAAGAAAAAGAGAAGATAACAATAATCTGGATGCGGCATCAATAGCACGGCTGGAAAGTATATATAGATGCAGTTTCAAGACTAACTAACCATTTTGCATTGGAGTTTGGAAATAAATCATTTCCATGTTTCAACGAAGGGAACTTGTAAACATCTGAACCAGGAACAGATGTTTCTTTAAGATTTAACAATAGCAGCAGAAACCATGCAGCAAAGAAATAATTCTGATGCACTGGGATAAAAAATTCTGATGTACTTCAGTACCTTTTCATATGAAGGTGAGTGAGTAGAGAGACTAACACACAACCATAAGCACATGTCTCCTCATTCCGCAATTCAGAGCCTAGTTACTTTATGAGCCAATATATGCATCAATTCAGGATCCTCCAGTGTATAAACTGGTACTTTCAAATCACATTGCAGCTTTTTGTTGAAGAAACAATTTGCACATTCAGTTACATCGGCATGAGCGTCGGTGCAGCTGACATCGTGCTCTCCTAATAGCCATTTATGCAGGGCGAAAAGTTGCATTACAAAAAGAAATAGATATCGAAGACAGTATCATGGGTTGAATCAAGATGTCAACATGTGGCTGCAAACTTGCAGTTCCTACAGGATTAAACAAAAAATAACATATATTGCCTAATTGGGCCAGGCGTCACAGCGGCGTTAGTCCATAATATGGAATCAGCACGGAGTAGGCCCAGAGAGCGGTGGCGGCTGCGAGACGGGGCGACGGCGTCGGTCTGCTTGCCTCGGTAATGTATAAATTGGTATAATTGTACCCTCAACCTGAACATAGGCTCCTACAGTACACCCATTTCTAATTTTATGTATAACTGAGAGCCATTTATATGCCCAAATCTGATCTTAGAAAGAGTATGGATCAGATTTAGCTCTTAGATATATATACCTAAATTAAGCAAGCATTCAGATATGACATTCGTTTCCAGAGCAACATAGGAATAATTCTTAACTCCCAACCGAAGGCTTTACCATATTTTCAGGGATTTGCGTGCAAACTTGTTTAGTCATCAATCCACAATATATGTATTTCTATTTCTTTGTAACCCTTTTGTTTTCTTGGCGCAAAAAAAATTTATAGTAGGGCCATGCCTTACTGTTCCGGGTAACAAAAAAATGTCAATCTATTAACCAGTGTAATCAATCATGTTTGGAAATAATGGTACATAGGATCTGGGTCGTTGGTTCTTTTGGATGAAGTGGTAGGACCTGGGCTTAATCTACGAATTTAACAAATTGTTTATAAACAGAATGATCTTGCTTTTGGAGAGTTGAATCAGCTCACCTTCACGCAGGAAAAAATGATGTGTTACGATCTACAGAGCTCCCCTCGACTATAGAATCCAATTCACTGGCCTCGATCGCTCTGTCGCAGTTCCAACCAACCCATCAACAGTGAGCTCTAACAGAGTTACATGGAAATAATCAGACCGGGTGCTTTTCTTCGAGTGGTGATGATGAAACAGTAGTAAAATTGGTTTTTATCAATACTTCAAAAGAGGGGGTACTTCTTGTGCCTGCAGAAGTTTTCAGATAGCAAGCATGAGTGCAAAAGGGTAACGATCATGGAGGGCATGCAGTCTTGTGGAGTTGACAGAGCTTATGCATCGTGAGAGCTTGGATCCAAACAATGCTTCAACTTGCGATTGCCTCATTTCTTTCATACCAGGTAGATGAAGCTGGTTAACCTGCATATACACATGTTGAAATAATAGAGGCAATGTCAAAGGTACTGATAACGGCATAAATGCTTAAATACCCTCCTAACCGGTGGCATATGTTCAACCAAGCACCACCTTGGTTAATCTTTTTTTGTTAACACAAAGTGTTCATGTAGACCGGTGAAATGAAACACATAGCTAATGAACAATTATTGGTGGGACTTTACATGATTATGTTATAACCTGTACTTGTGCCAAGCTAGGTAAACATTCTTGTTAGTACAAAAGTTAAAAAACTATGGTATTATGAAGTTGTTATTTTCATGAAAAAAAGATGATACAGTCTTACCTAACAAATTTGAATGATCTCTTTTATAAAAAAACAATCTGAATGCTCTTCTGTATGTCATGAGCCAAATTTAGTTTGCACACTATATAGTATGCCTCTTCTCTAAAGAAAACAATCTGAATGCTCTTCTGTATGTCATGAGCCAAATTTAGACTGCACACTATCTAATATGCCATCTATTTAGTAACGGATGTAGACATGTAGTAGTTCATAACCAGCTAATGGGCAATACCTGATAACATCATAGTAGAACATTGATGTAGGCATAGACATGGAAACCATGAGGACATTAACGCAAGAGGTAACGGTGCCAGGAATAGCCATATTTGAAACTGTGAAGATCCTACACACTACCCAAAATATACGACTTGTTAGACGGATCGCCTCTTGCTCCTCCCACAGAAATCGCCTTCCCTTCTACGTTTCCCCATCTCATCCCTGCAATAAAAATAGCTGCCTCCCTGAGAGGCGATTCCTCGAAAACTTGAACGGTAGGAAAACAAACTGGCCCGGAAGAAGGTTTAATTACATGTCAATTACGCCTGAATCGAACGCAACGAATAGGGCATCAGCGCCTTCCACACCATCACCGATTCACTATGGATGAGCTCCTTGGCTACTCACTGAAGCACATCGACGATGTTGCAGACCTTGATGATGGAATCAAGCCGCATTACCTACTGCACGAGGCTGGAGATGAAGCGCCTACACGGGTAGAAAAGAGGGCTTTGTTCAGGCCAGGTCAGATCATTAGTCCCGATTCAGTCCAGAACCGGGACCAATGGGGGCACTGGTCCCGGTTTTTGAGGCCAGGGGCCTGCCGGGCCTCGTGGGGGCATTGGTCCCAGTTCGTCTCGCCCCTTTGGTCCCGGTTGGTGGGACGAACTGGGACCAATGGGCCTCGCTCCTGGCCCACCATCATTGGTCCCGGTTGGTGGCTTGAACCGGAACCACAGGCTGCCTTTTAGTCCCGGTTCATGCCACGAACCGGGATCAATGAGGTGCCTATATATACCCCTCGCCCGCGAGCAGAGCACTCCAGTGCTCTGTTTTTCTCTGGCCGGCGAGGGAAGGGCTTTGTGGTGCTCTAGCTCACCTCCTATGCACATGAGGTGTTCGATGAAATGCCCGAGCCACACTAGTTAAGCTTTCTTCTCTCGAAGCTCGACCTCAAAGCTCCATTTTCCTCGAGATTTGTCTAGGTTTAGCGGCCCTTCACGTCCCATTCCCGTCTTCACCGCCGTCGATCGCCTGCGCCGATCTCGTCGCCGGCACCACATGGTGAGCCTCTTGTTCTTATCTTCTTTCTGAAAGAAAAAATTCTTACTTTAGATATATACTTGTTTAATTTTCTTAATATTTTATTGCTTGTTATTATATAGTGCGATGGTTTTGGTATCCGCCCCCGTCGGCACTCGTCCTGTCTATGATTCGGATGTGGTATATATTATCTTTATAACTATTGGTTCATTTATTGTTTATGAAAATTATGCCGACCAACGTGACATAGATTTTATTTATCTAGGAGGTATGTGAACCAGAAATTCCAACCGACCCTATTGTCGAGAGGTTAAATTTAGTTGAAGAAGAAAACAATTTCTTGAAGAAAAATAAAAAAATTGAGGAGGAGAAGATGATATTGGAGTTGCATGTTGCGGATGTCGTCGATGATCACAAGATCAAGATGGATGCAATGCGCTTGAAGATTAGAAAGATTAGAAAATATGCCATTCATACCGAGGCTTGGTATCATTATGCCGTTTGATCAATTGTTACCTTGGTAGCGATTATGATCGCATTTGTTTTCGCATTGAAATGTTTTACATAGTTTCAATGTATGGTTTAATTAATTAGATGCTCTGGAGAGCTATATGTTGTTAGATGAGTACTATGTATGTACTTTGGTTTTAATGTGATGATGAACTTCTATTAATTTGGTCACTTAATTATCTATTCATGATGTTCTGTAATGGTTTTTGACACACTTAATTATATATAATGCACGCAGATGAACCGGCAATGGATATACGGTGACAGACACACCTCCGAGTACATTAAGGGCGTGCATGATTTTCTCAAAGTGGCTGAGGCAAACAAGCAGAATGGTTTTATGTGTTGTCCATGTCCTAAATGTGGGAATACGAAGTCTTACTCTGGCCGGAAAATCCTTCACACCCACCTGCTTTACAAGGGTTTCATGCCACACTATAATGTTCGGACGAGGCACGGAGAAATAGGGGTTATGATGGAAGACGGCGAAGAAGAAGAGGACGATGACAACTATGTGCCCCCTGAATACGGTGATGCTGCAACGGGGGAAGCTGCTGAAGATCAAGAGGACCCAGACGATGTGCCAAATGATGCTGCAACGGGGGAAGCTGCTGAAGATCAAGAGGAACCAGTGCCCGATGATGATGATCTCCGCCGGGTCATTGTCGATGCAAGGACGCAATGCGAAAGTCAAAAGGAGAAGCTGAAGTTCGATCGCATGTTAGAGGATCACAAAAAAGGGTTGTACCCCAATTGCGAAGATGGCAACACAAAGCTCGGTACCGTACTGGAATTGCTGCAGTGGAAGGCAGAGAATGTTGTGCCTAACAAAGGATTTGAGAAGCTATTGAAAATATTGAAGAAGAAGCTTCCAAAGGATAACGAATTACCCGACAGTACATACGCAGCAAAGAAGGTCGTATGCCCTCTAGGATTGGAGGTGCAGAAGATACATGCATGCCCTAATGACTACATCCTCTACCGCGGTGCGTACAAGGATCTGAACGCATGCCCGGTATGCGGTGCATTTCGGTATAAGATCAGACGAGATGACCCTGGTGATGTTGACGGCGAGCCCCCCAGGAAGAGGGTTCCTGCGAAGGTGATGTGGTATGCTCCTATAATACCACGGTTGAAACGTCTGTTCAGAAACGAAGAGCATGCCAAGTTGATGCGATGGCACAGTGAGGACAGTAAGAAAGACGGGAAGTTGAGAGCACCTGCTGACGGGTCGCAGTGGAGAAAAATCGAGAGAAAGTACTGGGCTGAGTTTGCAGCTGACCCAAGGAACGTATGGTTTGGTTTAAGCGTGGATGGCATTAATCCTTTCGGGGAGCAGAGCAGCAATCACAGCACCGGGCCCGTGACTCTATGTATGTATAACCTTCCTCCTTGGATCTGCATGAGGCGGAAGTTCATTATGATGCCAGTTCTCATCCAAGGCCCTAAGCAACCCGGCAACGACATTGATGTGTACCTAAGGCCATTAGTTGAAGTACTTTTACAGCTGTGAAATGGAAATGGTGTACGTACGTGGGATGAGCACAAACAGGAGGAATTTAACCTGCACGCGTTGTTGTTTGTAACCATCAACGATTGGCCCGCTCTCAGTAACCTTTCAGGACAGACAAACAAGGAATACCACGCATGCACACACTATTTAGATGAAACTGAAAGTATATACCTGGACAAATGCAGGAAGAATGTGTACCTGGGCCATCGTCGATTTCTTCCGACCAACCATCAATGTCGAAAGAAAGGCAAGCATTTCAAAGGCGAGGCAGATCACCAGAAGAAGCCCGCCATGCGTACCGGTGATCACGTACTTGCTATGGTCAATCATTTACACGTAATCTTTGGAAAGGGTCCCGGCGGACTAGCTGTTCCGAATGACGCTGAGGGACACGCACCCATGTGGAAGAAGAAATCTATATTTTGGGACCTACCCTACTGGAAAGACCTAGAGGTCCGCTCTTCAATCGACGTGATGCACGTGATGAAGAACCTTTGCGTGAACCTGCTAGGCTTCTTTGACGTGTATGGGAAGACAAAAGATACGCCTGAGGCACGGGAGGACCTGGAACGTTTGCACAAAAAAGACGGCATGCCTCCGAAGCAGTATGAAGGTCCTGCCAGCTACGCTCTTACGAAAGAAGAGAAAGAAATCTTCTTTGAATGCCTGCTCAGTATGAAGGTCCCGACTGGCTTCTCGTCGAATATAAAGGGAATAATAAATATGCCAGAGAAAAAGTTCCAGAACCTAAAGTCTCAAGACTGCCACGTGATTATGACGCAACTGCTTCCGGTTGCATTGAGGGGGCTTCTACCGAAAAACGTCCGATTAGCCATTGTGAAGCTATGTGCATTCCTCAATGCAATCTCTCAGAAGGTGATCGATCCAGAAATCATACCAAGGCTAAGGAGTGACGTGGCGCAATGTCTTGTCAGTTTCGAGCTGGTGTTCCCACCATCCTTCCTCAATATCACGACGCACGTCCTAGTTCATCTAGTCGACGAGATTGTCATTCTGGGACCCGTATTTCTACACAATATGTTCCCCTTTGAGAGGTTCATGGGAGTCCTAAAGAAATATGTCCGTAACCGCGCTAGGCCAGAAGGAAGCATCTCCATGGGCCATCAAACAGAGGATGTCATTGGGTTTTGTGTTGACTTCATTCCTGGCCTTAAGAAGATAGGTCTCCCTAAATCGCGGTATGAAGGGAGACTGACTGGAAAAGGCACGCTAGGAGCGGGCTCAATAATATGCAGGGACGGGCATTCTTGGTCTCAAGCACACTACACAGTTCTACAGAACTCTACCTTGGTGACCCCGTATGTCGATGAACACAAGAACAGTCTGCGCTCCAAACACCCGGAGCAGTGTGACGACTGAATTACATGTGAACACATCAGGACTTTCAGCAGTTGGTTGGAAACACGTCTCAGAGGTGACAACACTGTTTGCAACAAAGGATACGAGATAAATGGGAATACATTTTACACGATCGCCCAAGATCAAAAGAGCACCAACCAAATTAGCGGTGTCCGCTTTGATGCAGCAACCGGGAGGGGAAAGGACACATATTATGGTTATATAGTGGACATATGGGAACTTGACTACGGACATGATTTTAAGGTCCCTTTGTTTAAGTGCAAATGGGTCAATCTGTCAGGAGGCGGGGTACAGGTAGACCCACAGTACGGAATGACAACAGTGGATCTGGAAAATCTTGGGTACACTGACGAACCGTTCGTCCTAGCCAATGATGTGGCACAGGTTATCTACGTGAAGGACATGTGTACCAAAACGAGAAAAAGAAAGATAAGGAAGCGAATCCATCATACGATGAGCCAAAGCGCCACATAGTTCTTTCAGGAAAAAGGGACATCGTGGGAGTGGAGGGCAAGACAGACATGTCTGAAGATTATGAAAAGTTTCATGAAATCCCTCCCTTCAAAGGCAAGGCTGACCCAAGCATCCTGATAAACGATGAAGATTATCCATGGTTACGGCGCAATAAACAAATGACACAAGCGAAGAAAAAGTGAAGACTTTCTCCCGCAACTATTATGATGATACCATGCCAACTTTGTAACAGACGAGTATGATACCATTGTCCGTTTTGTACACGAAGTGCATCCAGTTTTTGCCGTAACCCTCTCAACTTTCTTGCACATGCTATGTGGATGAAATGATGATACCATGCCAACTTTCAACCTTTTCAGAATTCATTTGAAATGCTTTTCAATTTCAGGGTCTTATAGCTCAAAATAATCAATAAATGCATGAAAAATAAGAAATGAAGTCAGAAAGGGTTGAAAATTGATGATGTGGCTTTGAATGGTGCATTTTGAACACACAAAAAGTCAGGAGTTCAAATAAGTTTAAAAAAATAAAATCCCTTTGTAACAGACGAGT
>NC_057796.1:23015563-23016097 GCF_018294505.1 Triticum aestivum
TCTCTGTTTTTTTCATATATATGATTTTTTTCAGATTTTTTGTTCATATATATGATGATTTGTTTTTTGCATTTTTATAAAAATGTATATATGTATGTATGTTCTCTGTGCATATAAAAGTTAGATTTTTAGTACATTTGGGTACATTTTAGGTTAGTTTCATTTTTAGAAAAGTTTTATATATTGAGGAAAAGAAGGAAGAGAAGGAAGAAGGAAGAAGAAGAAAAAGTTTTATATATGCAAAAGTTACATTTTTAGAAAAGTATTATATATCTAGCTAGGAAGATAATGAAGAAGAAGAAAAAGAAGGAGAGGAAAAAGGAAAATAAGAAGAAGAAAAAGGAAGAAAAAGAAGAGGAGAAGAAGAAAGGAATAGAGGAGAAGAAGAGAAAATAGAATATTCTATTTTCTCTTCTTCTCCTCCTCTTTTTTCTGCTTTTTTTTCTTCAATCTTCTCCTCTATTAATATCTTCTTCTCCTCTTTTTATTTCTTCTTCGTCTTCTTATTTTTTATCGGATATGTCGTTGTCGATA
>NC_057796.1:23016203-23024733 GCF_018294505.1 Triticum aestivum
GGGGGGGGGGGGGTCGACCTACCCCCTCCCCGATAACATTATTGTCCCATGTATGTATGTCGTCGTTGTCGATATAACCCCCTCCCGGATAACTTCGACCGTGATAACTTATACCACGGGAGCACCCCCTGGCCCTCTCGCTCGACCAAAACTCTCGAGGACACCCAAACCCTAGAAAAAAACGATGTCGGTCTCCTACCCCCTCTCGCCGCGCCCCTACCGTTGAAGCGTTGCCAAGGCCACCCCAAACCCGGAATAAGCTAGGTCTACGTGTGCACTAATATATCCACCTGCTGTCATGTTTGTGTAATAATTGCCATGTTGTAATATTTGCAGAAACAATGGAGCACGGACGAGACGGGGAAGCAGAAGAGGTGTTGGGGGACATAATCTTAGCCGGAGGTGATGTCTTGTCGTATCTTAACGACAATGATGGTCTGGAAGAACAGGGTGAAGAAGCAGGCTACGATGATCGAAGAGTGGAGGAGGAAAGACATGATTATGATGGCTCCAGTGACCCAATGCTGGTGCAAGAAGCAGCCCGTGGTGACGGCTCCGGTGACCGAACAGAGTCCGGCCAGGTAAATATATTAGTTAAGCCTGTGCTGACTAGCTAATTTATGCATTCATTGTTTTGGTATGTACACATATTAATTAACTCTCGTCTTTCTTCTTTTTTATAACCCTCCAGATCGAGCACAACTTCGGTAAAGAGACGAGGCCCGAAGAGAAAGTTGCGCTCGGATGAAAGGTTTGAGATCACAGCAATCGCACGCGACGGCCAACCGATTGAACCCATCCGGACAAAGGAAGCATTTGCTGCTCAGTGCGGGGTTCTTGTTAGGGACAAGATCCCGATCAGCATCCACCAATGGTTTAAGCCTAAGATGGAAGACCCTGAGGTGTCTTATGTCAATGATATGCAGAAAGATGATCTTTGGACTGAGCTGAAGGCAAATTTCACCCTACCGCCAGAGGAGGATCCGGAGAAGCCAGTTAAAGAGCAATTAATCAAGTCTCATGCTCTTAAGAAGATGGCAGACCTATTCAGGAGGTGGAAGAATGAGCTGAAAACGTTTGTCGACAAAGAAGAGACACCAGAATTCATCGGCCGGTATGAGAAGATCAGAGATCACTGGCCCGCATTTGTGGCCCACAAGACATCGGAAAAGAGTAAGAAGATGTCAGCGACAAACAAGAAGAATGCTGCAAAGAAGAAGCTTCACCATCGCACGGGGTCAGGTGGCTATCTCAAAGCCCGGCCTAAGTGGGCCAAGTCTGAGAGGGATCTGCTTGATAAAGGGATCGAACCAGAGACAATGAACTGGCCAGACCGTTGCCGGACTTGGTTCTTCGGGGCTGGCGGAACCTTGGACCCTGTATCAGGGAGGTGTCGTTGGACGGACAAGCAACTTGCAATACCCGTCAAGAAGCTTAAGCACTATATCGATGCAGGGCAGTAAGGGACGTTCGTTCCAGACAGAGAGAACGACGAGCTCACAATGGCCCTCGGGAATCCTGAGCACCCTAGACGGACACGAGGCACGCCAGGCTCCGTTCCGTGGAAGGCTGGTTTTCCGGACGCGGGCGGTTACAAAACCCAGGAGAGGAGGAAAAAAGTGGAGCAGATCCAAATTCAGAAGCTGCACGAAAGGGTTCAAGCGCTAGAGGAACGAGACGGCAATCGAGATGCCGAAACTGCCCCCGAAGCTACACCGCCATCTCAGCGGAGAAGCAGCGTGGCTTCCACCGAGCAGCTTCAGCTGGAGCATGCGGCTCCTGCTAGCTACCCCGTGGATGCTATCACGGAGTCTCAACATTGCCACCTTATGGTGGAATGGCAGAACTTCAAAGTCAAGGCGGCTGTTGGCTCTGTTTTACCTCTTGAACCCGGCGCAACCTACCACTGCCGGCCGATTCCAGAAGGATATGCTTGGGTGATGGTGGATGAAATAACGGAGGGATTTGACGACCTCCAGCTTGACCACCCTACCGGTGAAGGGGAGACTCGGCTGGGTTTAGCTCTAAAGACTCCGTGCCTATGGCGGAAGGAGCTCATCAAGCTTCCGAACTGGACGGCTCCGGCGAGTAAGGGCACTCCGCCTCCTCCTCCGCTTCCACCTCCGCCTCCTCCTCCGGCGAGTGATCAGGGCACTCAGCCTCCTTCTCCGGCGCGTGGCGGCACTCCGCCTCCTTCTCCGCCAGCGCCGGCGCGCCAGAGCAGCCAGCCTCCTCCTTCTCCGCCTCGTCAGCAAGGGCGGAAGAGACCCGCCGCCGCTGCGGCTGCTCCAGCGCATCGTAGTCCTTCTCCTCCGCCTCATAAGCAAGGAAAGAAGACAGCCGCAGCCGCTCCGTCTGCTATGCCGGCGTCTAGCAGTACAGCTGCCAGAGGCGGGAGGCAATACAGATTCGGTCCTTCTCTGAAGACTCCAGAGAAGTTACCATACGAGAGGACCGAGGAGGAGAACGCGAAGATCGTGCGAGCCGAAGTGAAGAACTTCTTTGAAGGGGTGAAAGCAAAGAAATATCCACCTCCGGAGGAGAAGGTAGATCCGGTGAAAGCAAAGCGCACTCTGGCTGCACTGAGAAAACCACCAAAGTCTCCGCCGAGAGGCAACTATGAGCGCGTTCTTGCAAAGACATATGCCGAAGCGGAGCGGTCGGGAAGTACTGTCAGTGATAAAAGGATGAAAGAACGACGAGCTGGGAAAAAAATTGCCCAGCTCGGCGAACAAGCGAACCAATCGTGCCCCCTGCTCAAGGTGTCAAAAGACATCGTCGCTAATGATTCGAGGATGGTGCCCGGTTATAGCAATCTTGAAGATTACCTGCCCGGCGATGTACATTATGAAATCATGGAGGTGGACGAACACAAATACCATTACGGGAAGCCTCTCGTCAAAGATGAAAGGTCTCTATCAACGATGATGCGAAGGCTACATGATTGGTACATGAAAACCTGCAGAGAGTCTGATGGGATTGGTACTTTGACGTTGAGAGTTAAACCGGAGCATGACCTCGTTGGAATTCTTTCTGCAGTCTGATGGGATTGGTACTTTGACGTTGAGAGTTAAACCGGAGCATGACCTCGTTCGAATTGATCTACTGAATGTTCCATTTGAGGATTTCTTCCAGTTTTACAATCAAAAGGCCCTCGATAAAACAACGATCACTTGCTACTATCTGTAAGTAATACTACTTCTGTCATTAAGTCTCTCTATATAGGTCAGCTCTTTCATTGCATGTATTTATACTTATCCTCACTATATTATGCAGATTGAAGATCGCCGAATTGAAGAAAAAACAAATCGGTGTTATTGGGTGCATTAACACAAATCTCATAGATGAATGGACGGTCAAACATGATCCTAAAGAAGCCGAGGCCAACTTGCTACAATCGTTGGTATTAAATCAAAACAAAGATATAATACTCTTTCCTTACAACTTCAAGTGAGTGTTACTGTCTTGTGCATATTCGGTTTCCCTTATTAGTCCAGGTTATGGTAATGTAATTAATGTAATTGAGATCACAGCAATCGCGTGCGACGGCCAACCGATTGAACCCATCCAGACAAAGGAAGCATTTGCTGCTCAGTGCGAGGTTCTTGTTAGGGACAAGATCCCGATCAGCATCCACCAATGGTATAAGCCTAAAAAGGAAGACCCTGAGGTGTCTTATGTCAATGATATGCAGAAAGATGATCTTTGGACTGAGCTGAAGGCAAATTTCACCCTACCGCCAGAGGAGGATCCGGAGAAGCCAGTTAAAGAGCAATTAATCAAGTCTCATGCTCTTAAGAAGATGGCAGACCTATTCAAGAGGTGGAAGAATGAGCTGAAAACGTTTGTCGACAAAGAAGAGACACCAGAATTCATCGGCAAATATGAGAAGATCAGAGATCACTGGCCCGCATTTGTTGCCCACAAGACATCGGAAAAGAGTAAGAAGTTGTCAGCGACAAACAAGATAAATGCTGCGAAGAAGAAGCTTCACCATCGCACGGGGTCAGGTGGCTACCTCAAAGCCCGGCCTAAGTGGGCCAAGGCTGAGGATGATCTGCTTGATAAAGGGATCGAACCAGAGACAATGAACTGGCCAGACCGTTGCCGGACTTGGTTCTTCGGGGCTGGCGGAACCTTGGACCCTGTATCAGGGAAATGCGTTTGGACGGACGAGCAAATGAGAATACCAGTCAAGAGGCTTCAGCACTATATCGATGCAGCGCACCAAGGGACGTTCGTTCTAGACAGAGAGAACGACGAGCTCACAACGGCCCTCGGGAATCCGGAGCACCCTGGACGGACACGAGGCACGCCAGGCTCCGTTCCGTGGAAGGCTGGTTTTCCGGACGCAGGCGGTTACAAATGCCAGGAGAGGACGAAAAAAGTGGAGCAGACCCAAATTCAGAAGCTGCACGAAAGGGCTCAAGCGCTAGAGGAATGAGACGTAGCTCGCAGCAATCGACCTACTGAAACTACCCCCAAAGCTACCCCGCCATCTCAGCAGAGAAGCAGCGTGGCTTCCACCGAGCTGCTTCAGCCGGAGCATGTCTTGACGGCTCCTGCTAGCTACCCCGTGGATGCTATCACGGAGTCTCAACATTGCCACCTTATTACGCGATGGGAGAACTTCAAAGTCGAGGCAGCTGTCGGCTCTGTTCGACCTCCTGAACCCGGCGCAACTTTTCACTATCGTCCGATTCCAGAAGGATATGCTAGGGTGACGGTGGACGAAATAACTGAGGGATTTGAGGACCTCCAGCTTGACCACCCTACCGGTGAAGGGGAGACTTGGCTGGGTTCTGCTCAGAAGACCCCATGCCTATGGCGGAAGGAGCTCATCAACCTTGCGAACTGGATGCCTCCGGCGAGTAAGGGCAATCCGCCTCCTCCTCCGGCGAGTGATCAGGGCACTCAGCCTCCTTCTCCGGCGCGTGGCGGCACTCCGTCTCCTCTTCCCCCTCCTCCTCCGGCGAGTGATCAGGGCACTCAGCCTCCTTCTCCGGCGCGTGGCGGCACTCCGCCTCCTTCTTCGCCTGCGCCGGCGCGCCCGAGCAGCCAGCCTCCTCCTTCCTCGTCTCGTCAGCAAGGGCGGAAGAGACCCGCCGCCGCTCCGGCTGCTCCGGCGCGTCGTAGTCCTTCTATAAAACAGGCTCGTATTTTATCTTTCTTACCGTTTCGTAACTATGAGAACGAAAAGCATCCTCCGCCTCGTAAGCAAGGAAAGAAGACAGCCGCAGCCGCTCCGTCTGCTCTGCCGGCATCTAGCAGTACAGCCAGAGGCGGGAGGCAATACAAATTCGGTCCTTCTCTAAAGACTCCAGAGAAGTTACCATACGAGAGGACTGAGGAGGAAACCACGAAGATCGTGTGAGCCGAAGTGAAGAACTTCTTTGAAGGGGTGAAAGCAAAGAAACATCCACCTCCGGAGGAGAAGGTAGATCCGGTGAAAGCGAAGCACACTCTGGCTGCCCTGACAAAACCACCAAAGTCTCCGTCGAAAGGCAACTATGAGCGCATTCTTGCAAAGACATTTGTCGGAGCGGAGCGGTCGGGAAATACTGTCAGTGATCAAAGGTTAAAAGAACGACGAGCTGGGAAAAAATTGCCCAGCTCAGCGAACAAGCGAACCAATCGTGCCCCCCGCTCAAGGTGTCTCGTGACATCGTCGCTAATGATCCGAGGATGGTGGCCGGTTATGACAATCTTGGAGATTACCTGCCCGACGCTGTACATTATGATTTCTTGGAGGTGGACGAACACAAATACCATTACGGGAAGCCTCTCGTCAAAGATGAAAGATCTCTAACAACGATGATGCGAAGATTACACGATTGGTACATGAAAACCTGCAGAGTCTGGGGGGAGGGATACTTTGATGCTGAGAGTTAAAGAGGAGCATGACCTCGTTGGAATTGAACTGTTGAATGTTCTATTTGAGGAGTTCTTCCAGTTTTTCAAACCAAAGGCCCTCGATAAATCAACGGTCACTTGCTACTGTCTGTAAGTAGTACTACTTCTGTCATTAAGTCTCTCTATATAGGCCAGCTCTTTCATTGCATGTATTTATAATTATCCTCACTATATTATGCAGATTGAAGATCACCGAATTGAAGAAAAGACAAATCGATGATATTGGATTCATTAACACAAATCTCATAGATGCAACTAAGGTTAAATATCATGCCAAAAATACCGAGGCCAACTTGCTACGATCGTTGGTAATAAATGAAAACAAAGATATAATACTCTTTCCTTACAACTTCAAGTGAGTGTTACTGTCTTGTGCATATTCGGTTTCCCTTATTAGTCCAGGTTATAGTAATGTAATTGATGACTAATGCATGCGTGCGCAGCTTCCACTATATTCTCCTAGAGATTAAGATTGAGCAGGGAGCAGTAACCGTCTTAGACTCGAGACGAAAAAATCCCCAGGACTATGCGGACATCACTACTAGAAAAAGGCTTACTAGTGGTGCACCAGTTTTGCCTACAAATGGCGCACTACTGGTGCGCCACTAGCACCACGCCACTAGAATATTTTAGTAATGGCGCACCACAGGTGCGCCATTAGTATCTGGTATACTAATGGCGCACCAAGGGTGCGCCATTAGTATCCCAAAGGTGCGCATTAGTAACTGGTATACTAATGGCGCACCAGATGGAAGTGCGCCATTAGTAACATTTTTTAAAAAAAAAATCGTTTTTTCTTAATCTCAGGTCACTATTTCACATATGAGATATCCAACACATATATATACAACAAGCATCCATATAACAATCATATCCAACACACAAGTTTCATCATATATACATACATAGCCAACACATAGTTCCATCGTTACATATTACAAAAGTTTCACATTGTTCATCCAACACCGTTATCCATCCAACACCATATTACAAAAGTTTCACATAGTTCAGTTCTCATTGTTCTTCTCCTTCTCCTTCCTCAGCCTGATGCGCCAAGAGTGGCGAGGCGGTGGAGGCAGCTGTGGGATGTAGTCTTCTACCACAATTGGCGTGGTCATGTCGCCCAGCGGTGGGATCGCCGGCGCCACCACCGGTGCATGGTCATTGTCAGGCACCACCACCATCGCGAGGCCACCTTCAGGCAGGATGGGCACGACCATCGCTAGGTCATCCTCAGCCACCACCATCTCTTGCCCATGGTCAGCCACCACCATCTCTTGCCCATGGTCAGCCACCACCATCTCTTGCCCTTGGTCAGCCACCACCAGCGCTAGGTCATCCTCAGCCTGATGCCCATCGTCATCCTGCAGCTCCTCATCCCCACTCTGCTCCTCTTCTCCCCCACTCCAGTCCGGATCATCCTTCTTGCTGTCTTTGCTGCTGCCAGAATCGCTGCTGCTTTCGCTAAAGCCAGAATCGCTGCTGCTTTGGCTGTAGCCAGTGTCGCTGCTGCTGCTCCCATTGCCTGTCCAAATGCAACAATGGCCGTTAACAATCGATGTGAGACAAAGCCAAATGTAGAGGAATAAGAAGATGCAGAACGCACTGGCATCTTCGTCGTCAGCGTAGCGCATGCGACACATAGTCGTGTTGAAAACCTTCACGATGAGCATTGTGGCGTCATCGTCGTACCTGAAGAGAAGAAAGTACCCGGTCCACAGGTCGTAGGCACTGTAGAACTTCTCCCAGCCACGACACAGGTACATGTGGCCCTCCTCGATCACCAACTCCACGTCCCACAGCCTGCGAACCCCGCCGCCGGCCTGTCGGAGCTTCACATTATGTGGCGGATCTTCACCCAGCATGTTCATAAAAGTGTTAGGCAGCCTCTGCAATTTGGGACAAGGAGTGATGTAGCAAACAACAGAGTTATCATAATGAGATGGGTGAAGGGGAGATCTCTCGTTTTATATACCTGCCTCGTGGCTGATACTGAAGTCCCAAGTATGACACTGAAGAACTCGAAAGCATCCAACTCGTACTCCGGTGAGGCAGAGCGGCGGTGGCTGCTTCCCCCCATCTCTGATAAGCAGCAGAAGAGACCAATTAGTACCCTTACAACATCACATTGCAAATAGATGAATTGTGTAGGTATGCATGGATTTAAGATTATTGGTTCAAAGCCAATTTATCAATGATTAATATGATATCTCAATTTCCACCAAATAATACATTTGTTATACACCACATTTTCTTTTCCTTTGGAAAAGAAAAAAGCACACTACATTCAAGTGAATGTATCTTTTATTGCAAAGCCACAACTTAGCAATAGATTCAAAGTTAACGATTGGCACCTAGAAAAGCATTTCAACATCTTCACAGATTTTACTAGCTACAATACATTCAAAAAATAAATGATATACAGTTTGTATCTCTTTGCAATGAACACACTCTAGGGGTTTTGCCATCCCCCTTTTCCTTAGATTGTCACAAGTCATGATTTTGTTCTGGGAGAACATCCAAATGAAACCTTATACCCTAGGGGGCAATTTAATACTCCATACTACAGGAAGATACAAAGGTTGCACCCCCCCTAAAATTCACTAGAACATATAGA
>NC_057796.1:23025711-23026575 GCF_018294505.1 Triticum aestivum
CGGAGGACGGCAGGGGCAGGCGGGGTGTGGGCACGTCGGAGGAGGAGGAGGCCCTCGCTCGCCGGCTGCTGCAGGGGCCGGAGGAGGCCCTCGCTCGTCGGAGGGAGGAGGAGAGGAGAGGAGCGCTCGGCCGTCGGGGGCGGCAGGGGTGGAGTCCCGCGGGGGTCGGGGCAGCGGCGTCGGGGCAGCGCAAGACCACAGCAGCGGCGGCGTCGCCGACGGCGTGCAGGCGCGACGGACGGAGGGGGCGGAGCAAGGGGGCGGCGGCGTACGGTTGGGGTCGAGTGGGGGATCTGGCGAGGGAGGGAGGGAGGCCACAGTGCGAGGGAATAGGTGGAGTGCGGGATGTCTATCTAATGGCGCACCTCCCCCAAGTGCGCCATAAGTACGACGATAGCAATGGCGCACCTCCCCCTGGTGCGCCATTAGAAATTACTAGCCCGACTGCTCAGGTAATATTTCCAGCTAACCCTATCTCCATTAGAACACGCCCACTAGCCCGACTGGTCAGCACGCAGCACACACACTAGGAGGTCTTGGGTTCGATTCCCAGGATACCAAATTTTTGTTTTTATGCATTTAAAATGTTGTTTGATATTTATTTGTGTTTAAATATGTTCAAACTTGTTTAAATCATAACAGTAATATTTTTTTATAAAAACAGTAATGATTTTTTAAAAATTATCATCAAATTTGTTATTTGAAAATATAATCAAATTTGCTTTTTTTGCAAATTTAGTTGCATTCATTTGTATTTTTTTATAAAAACAGTAATGGTTTTTTAAAAAATATCATCAAATTTGTTATTTGAAAATATAATCAAAGTTGCTTTTTTTTGCAAATTTAGTTGCATTCATTTGTGAC
>NC_057796.1:23026585-23028058 GCF_018294505.1 Triticum aestivum
AATGTATCTTTTATTGCAAAGCCACAACTTAGCAATAGATTCAAAGTTAACGATTGGCACCTAGAAAAGCATTTCAACATCTTCACAGATTTTACTAGCTACAATACATTCAAAAAATAAATGATATACAGTTTGTATCTCTTTGCAATGAACACACTCTAGGGGTTTTGCCATCCCCCTTTTCCTTAGATTGTCACAAGTCATGATTTTGTTCTGGGAGAACATCCAAATGAAACCTTATACCCTAGGGGGCAATTTAATACTCCATACTACAGGAAGATACAAAGGTTGCACCCCCCCTAAAATTCACTAGAACATATAGAGATTTATAAGAGCAGGTCCCTTTAGATTCATGCTAGCTAGGCAGGACCTAATTGGGGTAATTTTTTCCAAATAAGAAAGAAGTCTGCCTCTCCATCTAGCTATTTTGGCTAAAATTTTATCAATAAAAGCTAGCAGATCTTCTCTGCCAATCATGATATATTTATTCTCTAGCCGATACGGCCTATGCAAATTGTTTAATGCAACACTAGTGTTGAGTTGATGATATAGAACAGGGCCTACAACAATTTATTTTAAGACATTCACTGGCCCGGAAGTCAGATCTGGAGCCATACTTTGGTGCATACTTTGGTGCAGGGGTTTAAATAGACAAATAGTGCACTGGAGGAAACATAACAGAAACGCCAATAGAAGCAAACACTTCCTATAGGGGGGAATAACATTAACATATTCAAGAACCCTCATTTAGTTCTTGGAAAGCTCTCATTTTGGACACAGCACTTTGACTACCTATATATATGTAAACATTTACGTATATTGGATAATTATATGCCATGTGTAAATTTGTCTCAGCAAGTAGCCCAGTTTGAAAACGCAAAAAACAAACTTAAATGATACAAAAATACAGATTTGTATGCATGAACATGAACCTGCATGTATTTGCCACTATGATCTAGAAATAAGAAAAGGGAATTCATTTTCAATTCCCTGTAGATAACAAACTAAAGAGGCAGTTAACACCTAGAGATTCAAACTTGCAGTTTCATCATGCAAATTCAACTGGACCTTCTTGATTTGATATTATCAATAAAATTTATCATTCAACTAACCATGACATATTTGACTGAACTTGATGTCTGCAAGTAGAAATAAAGTGCATATAGGATTTAACCTTTGTGTTTGCCCTAATAAGATAGCATCATGCATCTGTTCATTTGAGATGGGTGAAAGGGAATGGGGAGGAAGGGTGGAGAGGGAGGAAGGAGGAAGGAGGAGGGGTACCTGGGCGGGCGCGGCTGGTCGCCGGGTGGAGAGGGAGGAAGGAGGAAGGAGGAGGGGTACCTGGGCGGGCGCGGCTGGTCGCCGGGTGGCGGAGGACGGCAGGGGCAGGCGGGGTGTGGGCACGTCGGAGGAGGAGGAGGCCCTCGCTCGCCGGCTGCTGCAGGGGCCGGAGGAGGCCCTCGCTCGTCG
>NC_057796.1:23028068-23029562 GCF_018294505.1 Triticum aestivum
TGTGACAGTGGAGCGGGCCGGGGAGGGTGCGGGGGAGAGGGTGCGGGGGGTCGTCGGCGACGGTCGGTGGAGCGGGGGAGGGTGCGGTGGGTCGTCGGCGACGGTGGAGTGGGGGAGGGTGCGGGCCGGGGGTCAGCGGCGGCGGCCGGTGGAGCGGGGGAGGGAAATATTCTTTCTCTCCGAAACCACCTGCCCCGCGAGATATCCGAAACCGAGATAGTCGTGCACCGTCGTGAGCAGTGCAGCTATCATAGGGAAATATTCTTTATCTGCGGCGTCCCACGTATCAACCAACTGCCCCAGGTGCGCCATTAGTAGTTTTGCAAAAAAGTAAAAAATAAAAAAAATATTGTAGTGGCGCACTATGTTGCTGGTGCGCCATTACTAGTTACAACTAGTAATGGCGCACTATGTCCTGGTGCGCCATTAGTGTATTTCACACTAATGGCGCACCAGCACATGGTGCGCCACTGCTACATAGCAATGGCGCACCACATGTCTGGTGCGCCATTAGTGGCCATTCCATCTATAGCCCTTTTCCTAGTAGTGCATGACTCAAATGCTCGAGAAGTAAGTTAAATCGAACATTATCCACCATATCAGCAACTTTGTTCATTTCCTGATATCAAGTAATTGTTTTCTTTGTCTGACAGGGTTTGGAGAAAATTCACCAAAAAAGCTCCGGGACTGCCAAAGAAGCTGCAATTTAGACACCCGAAAGAAGTACTATAGTAGCATGTTCCGCGCATCTCCTAGTGATTCAAGCGCTAGTTTCATCAATATCATTTAGCATGCTTGCTTATCAGTTTGATTGACCTCTATTTCTTGTAAAGTGGTTGTGGCAGGAACAAGGGAATGATTTCTGTGGATACTACGTTTGTGAGTCCATCTGCCACACGACCTGTGAGCGGGGCTACTCTGACGAACAATATGAAGTGCGTAAGCAATAATATTCACAATTTTATTTTATTACCATGATTTGTGTTGAGTTTCATTTATTCATATATATATATATGTATTGACCCCCTTCTTCAAATTAGATCTTTCGGATGCGGGATGAACTCCTAGCACTAGATCGTATGCGAGCAATCCAAGAGGAATTGGCGGCATTCTTCCTTGACCACGTGATCGCTGAAGACGGAGAATACCATGTGGACCTTGAATTCGTATATAATTAGGAGATTATATTGTAAGAGATAATTATTGTATATATGTAGCCAGTAGTGTCGGATAGATATACGAGAACTTGTTGTTCGACCAATCTCTCGGAGAAGGAGAGGTGGTCGATATCACTTCTCTCTGTATGCATATGTTCATGACGATCTTCTGTTTCCTTCATTTTCTTACTAGCTAGCGTGTCTAGTCCTCTCTATACGTATATAGTACGTAGCGTCGACCAAGCACGGAGATAAGAGAGGACACTTCTCTCTATTAATTAGCTAGCTAACACAATATATGAAACACCTAAATTAACCCCCCAAAACCCCCAACCCC
>NC_057796.1:23029572-23036387 GCF_018294505.1 Triticum aestivum
CCCTTCACAAAAAAAACAAAAACCCCAGCCCGTGAAATGCTGATGCGTGGATGCCTATTGGTCCCGGTTAGTGCCACCAACCGGGACCAAAGGCCCTCCTGCCTGGGCTCGCCGCACTGGCCACGTGGAGGCCCATCTGTCCCGGTTCGTGTAAGAACCGGGACTAAAGGGCAAGGGCATTAGTAAAGACCCTTTAGTCCCGGTTCAAAAACCGGGACAAAAGGCCCTTACCAACCGGGACAGATGACCCTTTTTCTACTAGTGCTAGCGCACCGCCGACTGCTTGCACTTTTAGAGAAGTGTGCATCTGAGCCCTTTGTCCTCCTGTCATTGTCTTTCATCTCCACCAAATCTAGCACCAGAAGGACAGCGCCACACCTGTGGGCGGCGACCGGAGAGGACGGGCCGGGGAGGCACCGGGTCAGGGAGGTGTCGTGCAGGAGAGAAAGCACCGAGGAAGTCGGTGAGGGAGAGGCGGCGGTGGCGCAGCGGCGACGACTGCGGGAAGGGATAGCCGGATAGCGGCGGCGGCGACTGCGGGAAGGGAGAGCGGTTTGGCGTGCATGAAGCTGTGTGAGCGGTTTGACTGCCGGGATGAAGAGGTATGGAGGGGTTAGTGGGTTGATCAGTAATGAGGGATTAACGGTTGATTGGTGGGATTGGTGGCTTGCTAGCGTTAAACATAGAGAGTCTGTGGACCATTAGATCACGTGATTAGGCGGCTGAGATGGCTTGGATCTGCCGCTCTCGTGCTTTTATAGGTGTAGTAGATGAAGAGCTTGCTCTTTATATTATTCCTATTGTAAGATCCTTGTAACTTGCTATTTTTTTTGGCTATGGCCTGCCCCTTCCCCTGCCCCTATGTACACATACCACTATGTACACATTGTAACTATATCTTATGTTTTAATATAGCATATTAGGCGCCTCTCCTACTATTTTCAGCTTAAAAATAAGGCATAAACAAAATGGTAAATCATTATAGCAAAAAAAATGTATGCCCGAGCTTTACCTCTGTGTCCAACACAACCAAGTTTAGTCCTACCAAAGCCAATTCGTTCAATGAAGAATTTGTGGTATACTCTGAGACATAAACTCCATTTCGTGTGTGGATGCACATCCCTCAGAGTTGGAATGCGACGGGCATCAACTCTCTTGCGCATCATAGTACACAGAAGCAAGAAATTTAAGCATGAGAGAATTCAGTCAAGTTGAAATAAGCATAAAGTAAAATTCAGTCAAGTTGAATTAATTTGGAAAGGCTTATGCGTCAAATTGATACTACAAACTCCATACACCAAGCATCATGCTGAAACCGCAGTGAATACTTACAACAGCTAGCATTAAAACATTGTCCGCAATAACCCATCAATGTTAGAATCAGTACAAGGGATGAATAGAAAATCACATCCACGTGCAGATGTATTCAGATTTCTTGGACTGATTACTCTACTAATGGTTACATTAATTACTCCTGAACTGACAGTACATCACCAACAGTTTACATGTTCTGTATGTTTTTGTCTTTCAAACATGATTACTGCTCGTGGTGTTATCAAATTACCGAAAAAGCTATAGCTCCAATCAAGAATACTACATCACCTATCCACTTGATTCACAACAACCATAAATTTGTACTATCTCCGAAGGAATTGTCTCAAAAGCTCGATCCATTGTTTTTTTTGGAGGGGGGCGAAGTGTGAAGTAATACTGACATGTGGTGTTCGGAGCAGAAGTCGACCACGGCCTGCGAATCCTAGGTGTCGAGGCTGCATCGCCGGGCTCTGCTTCCGCTTTTGCCGCCCGCGCCGATGGAAGACTGAATGAGTAGAAGTAAGAGGGGAATGAGACGTTTGGCAAAGGAGTTTGCACCTTTTAGGGATGGGGAAGGAGGCAACTGCCATGCCATCAATTCCACCATCGGCAACTGCCTTCAGCTCCACCAACGGCGGCACATCCTTCCGGGTGGGAGCAGCGGCAGACCGGCGGCACCCGCTCCCCAGCGGTGGCGGGGCGCAGCGGCGGCACCCCGGGCGGTGGCGGGGCGCCCGCTCCCCTGCGGTGGCGGCGCGGGAGAGGTGGGCCGGGCGCGGAGCGGGAGAGGATGGCGGGCCGCGGGGAGGGGAGGCCTAAAATCAGGTTTTGTGTAGCTAGATGTCATTGCCACAGTATCCGTATGATTAGTAAATTCTCCCAACAACATCTCAATAAATAAATAAAACTTCCAACAAGAAGTTATGATATATCTTCAGTAGTAGATAGAGCAGCAGGAATCTTGCATTGAATCAACATTGCAGAACATTTTTCTTTACATGCATGTTACAGCATGCAGCACTTACCCAAAGGCTCATGAAGTATGATATAAGAAGCTACTAGCAAGCATTACTTTCTTCCTTCACTTCTCATACCCATCCATATAATACAATAGCTAGCAAGCAGAAATACAAGAGATAAAACATGTTGAAGATGATTCAAGTTTAGAGTCATGTTCACTGGAATGGAAGGAACCAGAAACACATGCTGCCTCTGTTGGATGTGTAGGCTGAGAGACAGACTTCGATGTAGCTCAGCTTTCATAAGCTGGACTATTGTGTCAGATCATCTATGATGTTTCTCATGACGTCGTTTACGCTTGGTGATTGTTACTTGAAAACTTTGGCATTTCTGGAATACCAGATTTTCCAGAGTCACTACTGAACAGTTTAACGGCTGACACAGCAGTAATTACAAACCAGGGAGGCATGCAGGCCACTACCTACGAGCAAAACAAGGAAAAGGACGCTGACCGGGAAAGCACCAACGCATCGCTAGAACAACGCGGCCTGATCCGTGTGGCAGATGAAGATCGCCGTGGGCCTTACACGAGAGATCAGCAGCTCGGTGGCCTCCATGTTGCAATCCTTAGTCAATCATTTCCATTGTTGTAACAAAGACATAAGTTTGAAGATAGAATCAGCAGATTTGTTAGGTAAATATGCGCAATCGTAAATTTGTTCCTAGTAGTTCACAACACCCAGCAAACGGCCGAGAACCCAACCAGAATAAGCGTCTAACTTGCCAAGAAGGGCTACCGTCCCGTAACTCCGCAAAGGAATTAGAGGCCCATTAACATCAAAGCACGACTGGATGCAGCACCAGAACATGGCAGCTAAGTCACATTTGAAGATGATATGGTCCGTGTCCTTGGTGCAGCCGCACAAAGCGCATAACTCAGATCCCGGGCCATTCCTCTTACATATTTGGACAGCAGCATGAAGTTTGCCCCTCATGGCTTGCCACATAAAAATCTTAACTTTCAAAGGGGTCCTAGCACGTCCTTGTACCGAGAAGTCGACGAACCTTGGACCAGCTTGGAATAAAGAGACTTAACAGAAAAGCTGCCCGAAGCAGTATGGGGTTAGGTCACGGAGTCCTTAGTCTCCGAGAACAAGGGGAAAACGACAGCATGTGATGCCAGTCATCCAACTCTTCAAGAGACAAGGCTCGAAGAAAAACCAAGTCCCAATTATTACGAGAGAGATCCAAGATGGAAATCCCAGGAGTGGCATGATAAAACAAAAGCACCGGGAGTGACAAACCGAGAGGACTATCACCACACCAATCAAGCAAAAATGAGTTGAGGCCCCATGGTCCACCAGAAATCTATCAAGGGAGCCAAAATCATTGCGGACTTTGATCAGTTGACGCCAAAAATGGGAGCCGCCAGACCACAAGCAAGGGGTGGCTATTTTGGGAAGTATTTTGCCTTAAGGATGTCAAACCGCATGACCGAGGCTTCATATGCAAGATTCCCCACCACTGGATGATAAGGCATTTATTCATAATAGAAGTGTTTTTCTTTAGAAAAGGAGCAATCACCCCCCGCCTCTGCATCTGGGAGATGCATACGGCCATATTATTTATTATTCACAAAGACCTTACAAAGAAATACAACAGTAAGCCCGAGGCCACCATCTAGACGACATCTGTCGCTACTCCTATCCTCTTGATGAAGAGGTGCCGAATGTCCGGGCCAAATACCAAACAGACATCGCATAAAAGCCTAACATCTAATGCTGGATGTCCCATCAAAGCCATAGGCGGGATTGGGTAACACTCCGGTCCGGCGCACTCTCAGTGAGTACCACACGCACACGCTGCAAAGGGTCGTCACCTCCGTCTTCCCTCGATCCATCCTCAAAGCATGTACTGATGCATCGACCTTGTCAGGCCTCTCTGCCATCGACGCCACCACGACGCCAGACAACGTCGACCTCCTGCGCGTGTCCATGCCACACATCTGATGCCAAGCCTCCACTGCTCCATGCCGCCGAGAACCGCCACCATGAATACGTAGAAATAAACACCGCTACACCGAAGAAGCCATCCGCTGGTCCCTCGGGCCCGAGTGCCTCTCCAAGAATGCCGCCCCAAGGGGGTAACGACACATGCATGCCGCCGTCATCCGATCAGCCTTCATGAAGGAAACGATGATAAGGGCATCGTCATCACCGGCTCCGGCCAATGACCGAAGACCAAGTTTTCACTTGGATCCCTCTCAAGAAATCCACCCGACAACCTATGCACTGTCTCGACCGCCTTCAAAGCCCTAGATCTAGCCGCCTAGATCCGGCGACCAACCGCAACAGCAGTGCCACCGTAGGAGTCCTGGCGCACCGGCCACTGCCTGAGTGCGCCACCACTGGAGCTCGGGAGGAGGGCTCTCAGCCCACCTCGCCAAACCGCGAGAGCCGCCGATATGATCCCGCGCACTCATCACCGTGTCTGATCTGAACCAATCCGCGGCAAAACCACGAGATCGGCCTTGGATAGGGATAGCACCACGCCATGCCACCGCGGGAAGACTGAGCTTCACCTGCCGCCACCTTCCAGGGTCGCTGCCCCGGGATCCAGCCGCCGTTGACAGGCCGAGCCGCCGGCCACCGCGACCAAGGCCGCCATGACCCCACGAGCCCATCGAACGATCGGCGCCACCAGATCTTCCTCGGAGCCTAGCAGCTCCGCCGCCCCCGCCCAGCACCACGCCGCCGCCTTGCGCCGTCGCCTAGACGCGCCGCCGCGACGCAGATCGGAGGAGAGCGCCCCGGTGCCATGGGTGACCCGCCTCACCTGATCTGGCCCGGGAGGGAAGAGACCTCCGCCGCCGCCATCAGCCGCCTGGGGCTTCGCCCGGCGACCTCCTCTAGCGGCGGCGGAGGGGAGGGGGAGGATGGACGTGCCCGGCGGCGGGGGCTAGGGTTTCCACCCGAGCCGCCCTAGCGGGAGGGCGACGCGGGGGCGAGAGAAATGGTCGATTTACTGGATACCAAAATTCATAACAGAAGTGTTAGTGACATCCAACCCCCCAAGGTTTTTTGGACGGCACATGATAGACCATTCAACTAGCCAATACTTTTTCTTATTACCAGAGGAATTAATAGCACCCACGCCACGGCATAACCAAATTAGCCGGTTAGCAACTAAGCCGGTTAAATGGATGGGGAAAAGTCTTTGGAGCACAACTGAAAAGGGGAAATGGGTAAGCCAAGATAGACAAAAAGGGTACGATCCCACGTTACAACTAAGCCGGTTAGCAACTCTGCATTCCTCTGCAACAGAACAGCCAATAAGGATAACTTCGCTCTTAAAAGAACTTAGTTGAATGTTGGGAATACCCAGAGGGCAGCATGTTGGATACAATTGGAGAGATGTTCCCAGCAACCGCAACCCGATTGAGAATGTACACCAAGGCATCAGCAAAAACATTGAACAAGATGGGAGAAATATGGTGTCCTTGCCTGAGGCCCCGGCCATTTTAAAGAAAGGGCCCACAACCCCACTAACAGACACAATCCTGTGGCCCCCACCAACCAGCTACATAAGACTATGGACATATGCCCCCTCAAAACTTTTGGCTAATAAGACATCACGGAAGAAGGGCCAACTAACCGGGTCATCGACTTTTTCAAAATCCAGTTTTAGAATGATGTCCTTGCTTCCCCTAAATCGCAAATCGTGTACAACCTCGTGCAGACAAAGGATACCATCCAAGATGAAATGACCTTTACTAAAGGCAGATTGATATTGCACAATCACCCTATGAGCCACTGGGACAGCCGTGAGGCAAAGCCTTTGGAGGGAAATTTGGCAATATTGTTCATAAGGGCAATGGGTCTAAATTGACGAATGAAATCAGCCCCTTTATCCTTTGGGATGAGAGAGATAACCACATAGTTCAGACGAGAAATATCAACGGTACCAAGGCAAAACCCCGAGATAATGGCATAGCTAGGTGTTTTAACATGGGCGAGAATTTCTTAAAGAAAGGATAAACATTTACATCAAACTTGTGCATAAAAAACCTACCTAGAAGACCTCCAAGAAATTATCTTACCACAAATGAAGCAAAACAACAATTTTCAAGGAGGGCCTTTGTAACGCCCGGATAATCAAGCTACAATAATTCCACGCTAATGGTGCCACGTCACCACAGTTACTGTTGCTAAGCTACCGTTAGGTCAAACCGTTTCAAAATTCAAATTCAAATTAATATCAACAATAAAAGTTTTTCAAAATTTACAACAAAAATGTTCGGGAGGTGCCATATTTTGCATAGGTAAATATGGTGTAGTAAACACATTTTTATAAAATGCCTAAATAATTTAAATTGAAATAAAACAGAAAAGAAAATAAATAAAAGAAAGAAAATACAAAAGAGAAAACAAACAAAAAAAGAAAAAGAAAGTAGAAAACCCCCTCTGGACCGTGGCCCAACTGGGCCAACCCATCAGGCCCAGCCGGCCACCCACTTCCCCCCTTATCCACTCACCATCCCC